>NW_027633443.1:0-12500 GCF_053919585.1 Euprymna scolopes
TATGCTTGTATAATATATATATATATATATATATATATATATATGTATATGTGTGTGTGTGTGTGTGTTAAGGTGTGTGTCTGTTAAAAATCGTAAATTCCGCAATGAATCATACTAATTGAAAATATATGAAGAATTGATGGAGAAGTAATTACAAATAATGGATTTTACGCGTTCGGCGTTTTTATATAATATTAAGCTTTGGATACGGTTATTCGGATTTTTGTTTTAGACACACACACACACATCTATATATATTTGCATATATGTATATGTATATATATATATATATATATATATATATATATATATATATATACACATCGGAGTGTATTTGTAATATATAGTATATGACATCTATGCATGTTATCTGGATAGCTTATTTGTCTGTGTTGCATGTTTTATCAATGTATGTATAATATAATTATGTTATCAAAAATTACATGCTAATCCAAGCAAAATTATTAAAGCTAAGAAAAGCCAAATATTATTAAGAGGAACAAAGAATAATAAATGTTAAATGAGGAATAAAAGTAATTAAAGGCGGTTGTTCTTATGATCTAATAAAGTTGTATATAACTTTTCTTCATAATTTTTCTATACAATATTATATATATATATTTATTTATTATATATATATATATATGTGTGTGTACGTATATATATATATATATATATATATATATTTAAAAGATCAATTCTCAATTTTTGAAACCAGATTTTCTTTTATTTTCTAATACGAGTATTTATTACAGATCTGTTTTGTTAGCCAAATTAACAATCTATACTCTCAGGTTGACCAGCATTCTCCGTGATCGAACGAGAATCCACGAATGTTTCGACCATATTTTATTTGGATCGAAATAAATAAAATCCCCCTTTTTTACTAATATGATTTAGTATCTGTTCTAGCGAGGAACCCCTCCCAGCAATGTACCGGTGGTCGATACCAATGTATCTTCACGATGACTTAGTCCACAATGTATTTAAGTAACAATTGCACTGTAGATAAAATTGTGTGTAATTAATGACTTCACTGTAAGTTTTAATATAAAAAGTGACGTATCACTCTTCAATTGTGCATTAAAAAGAAACAAATAATTTCTAACGCACCCCTGTCTCATCAAAGAAGTAACTATTGATTTTATGAAGTGCTTTTTACATAATCACTCCAATTAAAGTTAGGTGTACAAAGGTCAAGTGCCATTGTTCAATTGTGCCATAAAAGGAAACATATATTTAGGGCACCCCATAACTTTAAAAGAATCTACTCTAGATTACTTTGCTTGTACGGTGATAAAACTTTTCCAACGAACGTTTATTAAGTTGATAGCTTTGGTCAAAATCTGACGTCATTCTTTAATCGATTTTTTTCAATTGTTCTTTGGTAGGTACATCTGATTGATATCAATTAAATGGGCTTAGTGTTTTCTTTTTAATCAATGGTAAACCCTTTCCCAATGTTCTACATACACATACAGCATTTTTTTTAAACTGCATTTAATAAATGCTAATGATTAATTCTATATGAGTGGAAACTAATTATTTCGTATGGCATATTCGCAGGAATACATGAAAAATAACCAATTACTGCATGTCACCAGCTGCATTTGAATGATGATCTCTTAAGCTTACACTCATATACACGCGTGAACACACAAATAAAAACACACACTACTACATATGTATGCACTTATAAACGAAGACAAACAAACATACACACACCCATACACACACAGACATACATATATATATATATATATATATATATATATATATATAGAGAGAGAGAGAGAGAGAGAGAGAGAGAGTGAGATAGAGAAAGAGAGAGAAAGCGATGAAGTAAAAATAAACACTCATATTTATGATTTCATCATACGCGACAATCTGTGTAGGAATTTAAATTTAAAAGGAATATACGATATGTTGAGCGATTCATCTATTCCGTGGATGTTATTAAAGAGATGATAGGCTTCAATATAATAAGTTCTATTTTTAATGTTGGGAAGACAAATCGAAATTAGGAATCAAGCACGTAGGAGATTTTAAGGGTATGGGAATCGGTATCGGATTAAGAAAAAAAATATTTGCTTATTATCCGATCATTTTATTGTCTTGATTTTATGTAATTTTATGAAAACAAATCTACAAATGTTGGTAGTAATAATAAAATAACAACTTTTATTTATTTTCATTACTGGTAAAACTAAAACGAGTAAACCCCTTACAACACACGTGTGTTTTTACGTTTGAGAAAATATAGAGACAGGTAACATTTGCTTCATGGTAAGTGAAACTTTTAGTAAAATATTTATACATCTATAAAACATAGTCTCTGGAAGCAGAAATTTTATGAGAATCAATAATTCAGTACGGAATCGCTAAACT
Source organism: Euprymna scolopes (assembly GCF_053919585.1). Lineage (NCBI taxonomy): Eukaryota > Metazoa > Mollusca > Cephalopoda > Sepiida > Sepiolidae > Euprymna > Euprymna scolopes. The sequence continues at coordinate 2,389 of NW_027633443.1, forward strand.
ATCAGAATCGCCATGTCCTTATAGTTTTAGCTGTTTCCAAATTTGGAGTATTATTCTCCGGTTTCCATTTTAGTGCATTATAATCATTATAGAGATATAGACCGTTTCCCCACCTTTTTTTATAGTGATTTAATTTCTTAATAAGTTTTTGAACTCTTTAAAATTGTGGGATCTAATACTTTGGTTTGAAGATAATGCCACGTCATCAGGAGAGAATACGGACAGTTTCCGGGTCGAAATCCCGACAGCTATTTATGCGTATCAACTCCGCTCACGGATATGCAACACTATTATCTGAAATTAAAGTAAAACCTGGGAAAAATCAATAAAACACGGACAGTTTAATAATGTAATATCTTCTGTTTTTTTTGTCACCCGCAAGATTTTCACGTCTCATAAAGTTTACCGGTTACGTATAAAATATACGGTGAGTTAAGACGCGCTCGTATTGAAAAGATGAAATAAATGCAATAAATAAATAAGCAAATAAAATAAGCGATGAAAATAAATAAAAAAATGCATAATAAATAAAATATAGAATAACTAGATAAATCAATAAATAAGTACATAACAATAAGAAAGTAAATAAAGAAAAAACTGCGCATTATATGTATACTAACAGACCGCTCGGCGTTGCCTGGTTGAGATATGCATAATGTTACAATTTTAATTCATACAGATTTCGTATTTAGTATTACAGTTAATTTTCTATCAATAGTATATTGTACTTCATATATCGTAAATATTTCAACATTTAAAAAAAAAACGACTTTTTGTTCCCTGGGCTTTAATCGACACTGGAAATATATCCCTTTCTTTTTCCGTAAGCCTGAGACATAAATCCATAAGTTTATAAAACCACACAAATAACGTTGTTTTATTTACTAATTATTATTAGCGCCTGCGCGGAAAAAAAACAAAGATTTAGGTCAACTTACACACACACACACACACACACACACACACACACACACACACCACACACACACACACGCATATATATAGCGTTGTGATATAAAGCTTTTTCTTTTATTCTACGCAATTATGCATAATTTTTAAACATACGAATGGAATGTTGCGTAATATATATATATATATATATATATATATAGTTATATATAGTTATATATATTGTAGTAATGAATATATATATATATACATACACATGTGTGTGTACGTATATATATATATATATATATATATATATATATATATATATATATCATCAACACAACGATGAGATCAAGCGAAAATTAAATGTCGCACTAATGAAACAAATCTTGTAGCGCAGTAATAATACTGGTGCCTTCAGTTGTATATAAGTTTTATTACGTCGCCTGACGAGGACTTTAGAATGTTCAGTGTACCATTTATGTAATATTTGTCGATATAAAGAAAATATTATATTTTGCTCGTTTTTATGGAGCACTCTTAACATCATTATAATTCACGAGTTGTCCCAAAGAATACCTTATATATATATATATATATATATATATATATATATATATATATATATATATATATATATATATATATATATATATATATATATATATATATATATATATATATATATGGGATTATGTTTTTATTATAGAAGAACAATCTATGTGGTCTGCTTCCTCTGTTAGTACTGCGCTACTAGATTTATTTCGTTAGTTTGATATTTTTTTTTTCGTATGATCATTTTTGTGATAATGGCGTTTGCTTGCATTTGGCCTGTACTATTGTTATAGCTATTATAAATAACCTCAATTTCAGCGCACCGCGCAGAAGTGTTTGCTGCATAAATGTAGGTTATTGTTAATTGTTTCGTATCTATTTAAAGAAATTCAAGCTCTTTTTTATTTGTGTTTACTGCCTAATTTAATCTATTTTTGTTAGTAGTGTTTTATTTTTTACTATAATATATTTAACTCATCAATTTGATGAATTGTTCATTGGTGACTGTTTTTGCAGAAATCAATATTCCATCCTGAATAACTTAAATAATATTTTTTTAAACAGTAAGTATTTCTAATTAGCATTTGATTTCCTTGCAAACGGTTTTCTGACTATGAAGACAATTTTTATTTAGATGTTTTTTTTGTGTTTTTTTTACAACACGTGTTCAGCTACTGTATATAAATACTACTAACAATGTGTTAATTTTTAACAATAATAAAAAATACAATATACATTTGTGTAATTCAGTCACTACAATGTAATATTTAATCGCTGAGTAAGTAAATTCATTTTCAGTTTTTTCATGGAACATCATAAAGGAGTTTGATATTTATTTAATTGCAATACCATTGCGTGTGTCATTTTTATAAATATTTAAGTAAAAAATCGTATAGTTTGAAAATAAACAAAACACAAATTACTAAAAACTTTTTGCTGCCACAATTTTACACAGAACTTGTTTCCCCGAATAACATAACACTCGTGTTAATGGTATAAAATCTATTGAACAAAATATTACCTGTTAAAAATCGACGATCGACTTTTGCTCATCAATCGGCTCCATCCGATCACTAAAACATCCTATTATTATCCTGTATTGAAATCATGTTTTGTAAACATAATCATATGTTACAATTTGAAACGATAAAATTCTCGCTCAAGAAAATAGTTCATGATTCCATTTCTGTTTAATTAAAACCGGTGTTCTATCCTTTGCAGACCATTTACTCGTTGCCCAGTTGTGAACACATCCGAAAGGTGATAGAAGCGTTTTATGTTGTCTGCAAGTGATACAATGTTCAATGACCCAGACTGGGGATGCTATCTACCGATTAAAATTATGACAACAGGTCCATTGCCAGCACCCTCAAAATCAAAATCTGCACGGTTATATGTTTGAGGGAACAGTTTAACGAAGTTAGCAGCTACGGCCATAATTTCTGGTGTGGTTTAAAGTGATGACCACATCCTGCTACCTTACATCTTCGAAATCGGCTTGAAAATCAAGACAAAGCGATCTTGGATGTACTAAAGGGTGTGTGGACCGTTGGTCCAATATCGCGGCTGCTGGCAGACACTGGCGCCGGCTCACTAATCCTAATAGACGCAGGTTCGGCTTCCAAACGAGTGCTTCAACTTTGTAACCTTCCTATATTGAGCCTGCTCTTTCCCGGACTTGAACTCGCTGTACAACTCCGTTTGGTCATACGTTGTGAGCATCATCATCATCAACAACACAATAGCCAGCCTGATTGCCGTCATCCGCCGAATATTCTCCGAGCTCCAACAATATATGTGGAAAATGCATGCTCCTAGTTCCGAACCCAATCGACGCGGAGATTGAGGCTGAAAGCCGTATATTGAACAGATGTTACCTGAAAAGATGGTTTCAATAAAACTTTAAACATAAAGCTATGTCCCTTACGACATGCATCTAGGAGAGAGGAACTCTAATGTAAAAACATGCGGTCTACTGTATACTCTGTCCTGTGACCGTTATCTGTACCGACGGAGGTTAGCAGTAATACCAAAGTGGATAGTTCTACACAGTCTTCAGCACTATGAATAAATCATCCGCGTGGATTTCCGAGTAGCATAGTTGTTGTGGCAGAACCTCATACGTCGGAATTGGCTTGAGAGTCCATTCTGTGTGTGTGTTGTGTGTGTGCCTGTGTTGTGTGTGTGTGTGTGTGTGTGCGTGTGTGTGTGTGTGACCTTGATTCTCTATGTTTGTGGGGCAGGGTTTTACGGACTAAATCTATTAATTTTTAATGCACACTCATGAAACTTGTTAAATAGGGAATGTGTACCTTTAGAACAGATACTATTGTGTATGTAGCCTGTATGAAAATCGTGTTAAAAAGTTTAAATTAAAAAAACGAAACTTGACAAACATAATAGCATGAAATGTAATTTGTACTGATAAGCAACTCTGCCTTACCATTTTAACCAGCGTTAAATGATTTTTTCTGTAAACGAATGCAGTCAGATCAGAGGAAAACGAACAAGGTTAAAAGGCAATTCGTTTCTGTTTCAGTTATAGCAGATAAAATCAAAAACGCTGTTTCTAAAAATTTGGAAGTCACTAATCTCTCTCTCTCTCTCTCTCTCTATATATATATATATATATATATATATATTTACATACATATACATATATATATATATATATAATACAATGTAATATATATAGAGAGAGAGATAGATAGATAGATAGATAGATAGATAGATATACATGTGCGCGTGTGTGTTTGTGTATATATGTGTGCATGGATATGTGTGCATCTGTGTTTGTGTGCGTGTGTATATGTCAGTAGGTGTGAGACATATTTCTGTCCGATGGTTTCAAAAAAATCTGATGTTCGTAATGAAAAGTAATTTTCTTATTACTTCACGCCTGATTTTGCAGCAGGAATACCACGCTGATATGTGCCCAAATCATATTCCTTTCATTGTTCGTAATGTATATATTTATTTTGTCTTCATGTAAAGTCCGTCATGGAGCACCTCATGTGGGTTATGAATAAAAGAATTATTAATTTCCCCTCCAGGTGTGTATACATCACATATCTTACCCAATGCAATTATATATATATATATATATATATATATATATATATATATATATATATATATATATATATGAACATGCATATATATAACCATATATATGTACATATACATTTATATAAACATACATGCGCATATGAGCATATATATATATATATATATATATATATATATATATATGTCTCCACCTCTCTCTATCTCTCTCTCTCTCTCTCTATATATATATATATATATATATATATATATATATATGTAGACAGAGAGAGAGGAGGAGAGATAGATATGCATGTACATATGAACATGAATATACATATAAAGATACATGTATATATGTGTGTGCACCTGCGCGTAAAATACGTGAGATTTATTAATGTATATGTATATATACTCTACCAACTGAGCACTCTACCAACTGAGCAAACGCCCTGCACACACAGATCAAGTAACCCGCGCCGAAATCCGACTGTGAAATGAACCTACTTCGTCTCAACAAGCTAATAACCCCAAGCCGATATATATATATATATATATATATATATATATATATATATATATGTATATATATAATTAGGTACTGAGTAATAATATTGATAATTTATAATTAAAATTAAAAATCAGTTTCACACACACACACACACACATATGTATATATATATATATATATATATATATATATATATATATATATATATATATATATACTTTATTCATGGCAAACAGTTACATTAGTTCGCTACAAACAGCCATGAGATTTGGACCAGCATTTCTGACCCATTCGACGCACATATATATATATATATATATATATATATATATATATATATATATATGCTTCTTCTTGGCTAAATATATCCAAAATCTATTTTCAACATGGTTGTAGTTAATGCTCAATTCAGAAATCAAGATAATATTTATTAATGTACGACGAAAATTTGTATCAATCCGTCTCTTTTAAAAGTATTTTTATAGTAGATAATCCGACGACCTACCAGCCTTGGGGCTATTACCCATCAAACTCGAGAAGGAGCAAAATCCCAGCCCTACACACTAGATATTGCCAAAAATGCTTCTACTCTAATTGTTTCTTTCTCAGGACTGCTAGATTTTGGAATTCGCTTTCAGGCTTCTACTTTCCCGACTGTACTGACAGGCAGAATTTCAAGTGTAATAGAAACTGACATCTTGCTGCCCAACCTCCTACATAGAATCTCTGCAATTTATGTCCCAGATTGTAGCCCCTTATATCAAAGTGGTAATTTGCTTGCTTTGGGTGATAATGCAATAAACAATATGGTTTCTCTAAGGCAGTTGTATATTGTCATCTGATTTTGTCTCTTGAGTCTGAACAAATAGATCTATTGTAGCGACTTTGAATTTTGTTCACCTAAATTTTAAGAAAATATTGATGATATATAATTAATTATATATTTAAGGGGATTAGAACAACAGTCTGAAGAGCAGAGTTTATTTTAAAGTATTAGTAAATTCCATAATACAATTAAAATAAACTAAAAGAAAACATTGCTCGTTGTAATGTAGATATGTAATAAGTTCGATAGACTATCGTAGAGCTATTTTAATATTGAGTAAGATGATTGATAATTTATAATAAAAAAATTAAAACTCGGTTTCAAAAGGAAGAATAAACAAAATCAATAAATATTACGATCGTTTAACTACATTTAGCATCCCAATGAGTACATTGACGATGATACTTATGAGCTTAAAGAGGCGAACCATTAAAAGATACATCTGCCTTACTTGAAAAAAAATGTTACTTTTATTTTTGGTGGCTTTACCCAACGCACACAATATTTTTGCTGATGAGGAGATTTTGTTTCCAAAAAACAAATTATGAAACTATGGTTCATGACTTATTGTCCATCTCAATAAAATCATCGTTTCCGAAACGATCGTACAATTTATTGGTGTTGTTTGTTCTTCCTTCTGAAACTAATTTGTAATTTTTTTGTTCGGAAGTGTGTGTTGAGCAAAAAAAAAAATAATAATGGTAGTAGGAATGCAGGCTCGAACCCCTACCGCCAAGGAGGAAAAGAACGTAAAAAAACGTGACGTCTTTACTGTTACGACCGCCAACAAACTGGTAGTGACGTATGTTTAAATTAAGGCCAGACAATCGAAAAGAGGGGATGGCTTTCGAAAATAGCGTCGAAAAAAGCGACCACTCCATGTAGGAAAGTATCCAGTTGAGGATGGAGAAATTTATGTTTTTAGCCAATTCTGCGGTAGTTTTGGTCTGAAAAGTCGACCTCTAAAACGATACTGATCTTGTGAAAATTCGTCACCTCTGTCGAAAGTTTAGGAAGACATGCAAGAAGACATACACAGATTTATATAATTGTAGCTAAAATGTTCGACCCAAACCGATTACAAAGCTTGCCCATCCTCTGAATACGCTTTATGTAAAATGTCAAATGTTTAGACCAGGAATTGTCTGAGTAATTTGGTAGAGAGCGTAGCGGTAATTTCTTGTTTTTAACTTTGACCTCTATTATGACCGTTTAACATTTATTGTCTTGGGCTCAAATCAAGTAATTAATTTAGATCCATGTCCAAGGAACCTATATCTGAAATTTCAAGTGGTTATACCCAAAATTGGCAGAGGAGTTTAGTATTGTTCTCCAAGAAAAATCGTTGAACTTGGACCCCTTAACTGTTAAATTTCTGCCGAAAATGGAGTACAAAGATTTTCCGAAGTCTCACTACACTGTATATCAAATTGCGAATTCATAGACTGAAAATTGAAAGAATTATTATGTAGGGAAATGTACACAGGCAGACATACACTTTCACTTTTATAGATATATAGATGTATTTGGATCTATGTTGCTGAAAAATATCTTCAGCATAATGAATTACAATATGAGTTACATTTATTATCTCTATCGTATAAATAATATCCAATATAGAACATATTAGTGGCTTGACAACGCCAGAGGCAGACACCCAAGCAAATAAAGACTCTAATCAAAATTCATTTTAAGCGAAAAAAAACTAAAGCTGTCTAGACACACACTATATATATAAATGCATGCAGATCTGCAGGTGCTTTATTGATTTGAACATATAGTTTTTTCTAGAAATTGTCAAGATATTTCAACTATATAATAGTATTATAATCTTCAAAACCTCTGCAAATTTTCATTCCATGAGACCAAATATATTTTATCCCCATACGAACAAACTTATGAGCATTTCAATATTAATTTTGTCTACACACACACACACACACACACACACACACACACACACACACACACACACACACAACACAACACACACATACATATACATAAATATATATATATATATATATATATATATATATATATATATATATATATATATATATAGGAAGAAAGAGACCGAGTCAGAGAGAAAGATAGACATTCAAGCAACACATCTAGCCTTGATGGAGAGAGGACTAAAATGTTCTATATGGTTTCAAATTATCTCCTGAATTGCAAGAGGAGACTTGATTCCAAATAGGTCTCATATATTATATCTCCCCGCTTCTGTAAGTAGGGTAGGATTGTGAATATCTTATGTATGAAATTATCCTCACAACTTCTGAAATTTACTTCATGTTAGAAAACCGAAAAAGGAAGATCTAACGCATGAGAACTATTGGAATTAAGTGTCTCGTTGGTATTATTTCAGATCATTCTATACACAAAAACCCTTTAAGATAACACCTTTTGCAGGTTTTCAAGGGTGCTAAAAAGAAAGCAACGGTTAAAATCACAGGATACGAATAAGTTCAATGATATTAATAAATTATAGCTTTAAATGATGGGGTATTAATTTTCTTTATTAATTCAACTTAAAATAGTACCCCACTTAAAAGCGAAGGTAGCCATTAAAGTGTTTGCTAATTTTGTGTTACATCCATGTGGAAAAGTGATCCTCTACTTGTTTAAACAATAACATGAGACTTTCTCGGCAACTGTTACATCGTCCACTATATAATTCAGGCCATTAGCCTTCAACATTACCTTTATATTTTAAATTCTGATCAACAGTCATAGATGCACTATATGTAATTGATGTAGATCTTATAAAATTGCCCCAAAACGGGTATATCTACATATATAGAGTAAGTTATAAAAATATATGTGGCAATTAAGGTACACAGAAAATTCCGCGTTTCATCCACGCAAGTATTCCTCAGTCTTATATATAAACTAACATGAGTGCCCGGAGTTGCCCGGGTATTTGGGGGTGTATGTTGAGCAAAAAAAAAAAGTAATAAAAAACGGTCAATGTTTCTAACTAAGTCCCCTATTATGACCCCTTAAAATCTATTGTTTTGGGCTAGAATGAAATTATTATAATTAAGTCATGTCCCAGGAACATATATCTAAAATTTCAAGTGTTTAGACCCAAAATGTACGGAGGACTTTGGTAGAGTTCTGAAAGGTAAAATCGTTGAACTTTGACCCCTTAATCGCCAAATTCCTGCCCGAAAACCAATCAGATAGACTTTTCCAAATCTAAGTACACTGCATATCAAATTTCGAGTCTGTAGACTACAAAGTGGCAGAGTTATTGCGAAGGGAAATGTACACACACACACACACACACACACACAGACAGACAGATAGACAGACACATAGACGCACAGACAGACATATACACAGACCCATTCACTTTCATAGATATACTATCCTGGGTGCCTGCCGTTGACCGGGTATTTGGAGGTGTATGTTAGCAAAAATAAAAGCGGAAATTTTTCTTTAATTTGACCACTATTATGACCCCTTAACATTTATTGTTTTGGGCTCAAATCAAGTTATTAAGTTAGATACATGTCCAAGAAACGTATATCTAAAATTTTAAGTGGTTAGACCCAAGATTGTCGTAGGAGTTTGGTAGAGTTCTCAAACGTCAAATCGTTGAAATTTGACACCTTAATCGCCAAATGTCTCGCCGAACACCGATCACATTGATTTTCATAAATCTTAGTACGCTGTATATTAAATTTCGAGTGTGTAGACATAAAATTGATAGAGTTATTGCGTAGGGGAATGTACACACGCAGACAGATATACAGACAGACAGACAGACAGATACACAGACACGTTCATATATATTTATATATATATATGCATATATATATATATATATATATATATATATATATATATATGTATATATATATATATGAATTTTGCAGCGTTTTTCAATGTTAGTATGACATCCTATGGTAAAAAATATTATTACAATTGATAAAAACTCGATAATTTCAAACAAATAAAATAAACCAATATTTACATACATTGGTATATATACTGTCGTAGCAAGCAGGCCTCAGTTTTGGTGCTTAAGTTGCCTCGCCTGTGGCTTTCAAGGCCTCTGATATATATATATATATATATATATATATATATATATATATATATATATACATATATATATATATATATATATATATATATATATATATATATATATATATATATATATATATATATATACTAGCATTGGCGCCCGGCGTTGTCCGGGTGTTTGGAGGTGTATGCTGAGCAAAAAAAAAAAAAAAAGATAAACTTTTTGACATTGACCCCTATTAT
>NW_027633443.1:17500-27500 GCF_053919585.1 Euprymna scolopes
ATTTTATGTAAAATAATGACGTGATACTTAATACATTTCACTAATATGTTAAAAAACATATAGTGACAGGGATTGTCTCTCTAACTCACACCAATTAAACACATTTTAGTTATAGTAAACATTGCTTTGTTTAATCTATTCAAAAAATTTTAAAAAGCGCACCCACGGCGTTGATAAAAAAATCGAAAACATGGTTAATATTGTATATCAATACGTCATAACTATAAGCAATATAAAAAATAACTTTAATTGATGTGGTGTTTACGTTAAAATATTTGGAATTCATACGATTTACCAAATGTGAATCTCCATAAACTTATTTTAAGCTATATTCATAAATTATAATTAATGTATGTTATTCGCAATAAGATAAAGCACATAACTACAGTTTATTAAAAAGTATTTTGTGCTACTGCTATTATTAAATGTATTTAAAATCGACTAAATATAATATATATAAAAAGGGCAATAGTGCACTAATAAATAAGTTGTTTTAAATTACATTAAAAAAATTCAAACAATTACATAAATGTCTTCACTGCATACTTGTTATTGGATATGTACAGAATAGACAATGACAAGTTTAACACTCCAAACAATTGCGATATACAACAATTATTCACAATGTGCATACGAACTCTATAGTATATAATTAAGAATGAGTACATAATCCATATTGTTCAGTTATTCTGCCATTTTTTTCAATGTTTAATTCAGTAGATTAAAATTTGGCAACACATTTTAGAAATGATAATCAGAAAATGACAGGATTACATTTAGAATAAGTTTTTTATCGTAAATTTTAAAGATACCGAATTTTATATATATATATATATATATATATATATATATATATATATATATATATATATATATATATATATATATGCAATCCACACACACATATATATATACATACAAATATGTATATGTGCTTATATATGTATGCATTTATGTATATTTATATATATATATATACACACATATAAATTCATGAACCTATATATATATATATATACACAAACACACATATATATATATATATATATATATATATATATATATATATATATATATCAGCCTTTGACAGAATATAGATACCCACGAAATGATGACTTCGCGTGAAATTTTTTTTTTGTGTGACAGGAGGTGCGCAATCTCCAACCACACATCACCTTTGTCGAGATTGTTTAAAACCAGTGGCGAGTGAAATTGTGTATAGGACGACTGGAAACAAATGCCGAGTTAAGCGAGGAGATCCTACAACACCTAGAAATACCAAATGGTCACCCGTCTGGTACTAACCAGGTTTGACGTTTCTCAACTTCGGTGATCTGCCGAGATCTTGTTTGTCAACACAATTATGGCGTATATATATATATATATATATATATATATATATATATATATATATATATATATATATGCGTGTGTATTTTTCTATGTAAATGAGATAATCATCAGTACCGTCAGTTTTCAGCTTGATAATAGGAAACAATTTTAGATCCCCATATTGAGAGTTTTTATTTGTTTATAGCGGGAAGTGTAACAGTACACGTACATTAGAAATCTCGTGTAAATCTCGTTTTTTTTAACTTAAATCCTAAAAGAATTAAGTTTAAAAATTAACTGTTTAATATTTTGGGCGACAAAAAACAGGAAAGGAATCGAAACAGCATAATCATAAGTAGAACTGGAATATACTTAAATGTTTCAGTTATTAATAATTATAATATATGTAACCTATTGGTGCGTCAGTTATGAAACAATCTTGTTTATTAATTCCTCAAATTTAATTTTTCTTATGGTCTTAAATGGAAATGTTTTAAACCTAACTTATTCGTAAACTAGTACAACAAGATTGTAAACACACACACCCACATCCACACCCACACACACAACCACACACATCACATATACACATATACACACATAAACAAACATATATATATACATATAAATACACATACACATTTATATATATATATATGATCACGTTTACACATATTTAATTGAATAAATATGTGTAAACGTAATTTTCTGATATAAGAAAGATTGTTCACCTGAAAAAATATTTATATAAGAAAGTGCTTACATAATCTTCAAGAGCTTATCTATTACATTGTTAAATTAGAAATATACACTTGAACGTATTAATGCTGTTTTATTGCAGCATTTTCTGAGAGTTCGTATTGATTATATAGCATTGACGCTTTGTTGATATATATATATATATATATATATATATATATATATATATATATATATATAATTTCATCAATTTATATTTCTCATAATAAATTATATTTCAAGCAAAGAGATAAGAAAAATGTGTGATAATATGTGAGCGCAAAAAACAATGATAATAATTACAATTCCGTGCAAGTGATCGTATACAAAACAAATAAACATATTTTCTCGGTCTTTAAGTTTGTCTGTTTATTCACTGTTTGCTGAAAAACTACTGCTCAAAGTAGCTGCCGTTATCGTACACACATGTGTTATGATTATGTACAGTAAACTAGTTTTTAGATATCCGATACATGCATTAATAGAATTAATATTCAAGTCTCAATTTGTTCTTGAAGTTTAGTAAACCGATTTGGCCTAAATATATATATATATATATATATATATATATATATATATGTATATATGTATATGTTTATATATATATGTATATATATGTATATATACATATATATACATATGTATATATGTATATATATATAACTATATATATGTATGTATAAATATAATATATATATATATAATTATACACACACATACACGCATATATATATATATATATATATATATATATATATATATATATATATATATATATATATATATATATATATATATATACGTTGGAGAACATATACGTTTACTTTCTTCCTTTTATATCTTGCAATAAATTTGGAATACCATTTGCAATATTTGCATGCATCTTACATTTAATCACACACGAATACACACACCCAAGCACACACACCCACATACACACACACACACACACATATATATATATATATATATATATATATATATATATATATATATATATATACATAATTTATAAACGATGATTTGTGACTAAAGTTGAAAATTGTAAGTAGTTTTGGAAGGCAACATCTATATTTATGAGGTATAAATCGTGTTTGTATTTGTTTGTGTTAGCTTTATGCAAAGAAGTTATGTAATACAGTTTGAAATGTAAGCATAATATGGACAAAATATGTGCTACCTGAATTGACTTGTATCATATTGGTATTACAATTTATCTAAAGAAATATTTACTAATTGAAAAGCTTTTATATTAACTTCTTTAAGTATTTTATCTTAAGCTTTAATTTTTCATTTTTTTTCCAAAACTACTAATACATTAAATATATGTTAGTGACAACTATATTCTAACAAAAATGGCATGTGATTATATATATATATATATATATATATATATATATATATATATATATATATATATATATATATATATATATATATTTATCGATGCCTCCAGTCAGTCTGGAAAGGCAAAGAATGCCTCCTTTAGAAGCAGGTGCGCATGTAATTGTAAGTATATTGTCGCGTAATCACATGACACCTCATTCTATATAGGCATTGTTTAAGCCCAATGGCAAGAAAAAGTCCAGAACGACTGATGACAATGCCGAGATTTGCGAGGACACACATCATTTACGATCCCAAATTGTACCCATCACGTACTGTTCAGATTCAATGTTACTTATATCTATATATATATATATATATATATATATATATATATATATAGAGAGAGAGAGAGAGAGAGAGAGATAGTAAAAGAGAGAGTGAGTGGGGCATATATACACACATATAATATATGCACATATATATATATATACATATATACCCATATAAATATACAAATATATTTTCATACATATACATATATGCATATACACATATAGTTACACTTATAAACATCTATATAAAAAATAGTTATATATATATATATATATATATATATATATAAAGTCATCCACATACAGTCCTGTTTCGCTGTTGCATAGCTCATCAGTGCGGCTAGACAGGCAACTATCTCAAGCCAGGATATATTGTAAGATTTAAAGTACTGAAATAACTTCTTTAAATTAAGAAACTTTTTACGCGATATATGTAAAGACGAATAAATTTCAATTGATTAATGAAATTGTTAAAATTTATGAAAACTACTTGATATTTCACTAATATGTATATACAAAAGATTTACCTTTATAAAAAAAACTATTTCTTGCAAAAACCTTATAACGGACTAGACATATGCCTATAACCGAAAAAAAAACCCTACTTTTTCAGAATGTTTAATTTATTCGTTATTTTCTTTTTGTGCTTTTATATATCGAACAAACCATAAAATCAAGTAGATCACCATTATAAAATTATTTAATATAAATCATTGATTTTTTTTACATTACTACTTTATATAATTAAATCTTCCCTGCGACGGATTCTTTTAAACTTGTATCAATTTTTACAGTTTGTGTAAAGTCTATTTCTAGTACAGAACTGTATCTGTTTTTTTTTTTTTTTTTTTTTTTTGTATAACGATTTATGTGATATAAAAAATATCTATATAATATAACACAAAGCCAAATCTGTGTTTGCTAAATAAAGTTTTTTGCTTGTTTCTTAGTTTTTTTTTTATCCTACTCTTAACTAAAGGCGTTGCAATCAATATCTGCACATTTCCTGCTAAGTAATTACATAACCAACAAGAAATTGAACTAAACGGTGACAAAGAACTTAATTTTACACTAGAATTAAAAACTTTTCAATTCCTAGACCTGAAGACAACTAAACCAATATTTGCATGGGAGTAGGGTCTTGAAAAGAAAAAATAAATATAAGGATGTTGCTTTGGGAGAAGATGATGTTTCTAACATAATAATTAAAATTAAAGCTAATGTTGGGGCTAAAATATAGAATAGAACTCTTGGAGTTCGTTTACAGGCACTATTCATTATAACATACTTGTAAAAGTATTAGTTTTACATTCAAAATATAAGTTGCATTTTTTGCCCATTAGCTTGCATTTTTTTACAGTACTCCTATTAAAAAAATATTGCATTATCATTCGCATGTAATGCGATATTAACATACATATGTATGTAGAATAGAGAGAGACCGTGGAAAATAAGTATTCATTTTGTACCTCGAGATAGGTGTAGTGTTTATTCAATAATTGATTAAGTGCAAATAAAAATGTTCTATAAAAAAGTAAGATAACGGCACAAAATTTGACCGTTCGAACATCTATTACATCGAAACTTACATATCTTAAGACGTTGATCTTGTATAACAAAAATTAATAAGTTGTGTTGTGTGTCTATTAAAATTATTATTACATGAAATTATTATTAATTAATTTACTTTATTTTGCATTTATTGTTGTGTATACAGAGATAAATATATAAAATAAATATCGATTTTTGCAAGCAAGTAATTTTTAGTGAAGATATATGGTTTGCATGGTCTATTTAATATGTAATAACTACTTTTAAATATTTCTTAAATGAATTCATAATAAGAATATAGTGAAGGGATTAATCCGTCTCATACGCCATATTATGAAAATGAAAATTATTCGGATTTCCTTCAGCAACATAGGATAGCATAGTTATTATTGTTTCATACAATATTACAATAGTTCAGCCGGAAAATAACAAGATATAACGTCCATAATAATTATATTTATATGGGAAGTATTTTTGCCACATGTGCCGATATAATAAGCACAAAGCTAAGATACTAAAAAAAACAAACGTTATTTTTCGGCAAAAGCATTGCGTGTGTGAATATGCGTTACTATATCTTGAGTGTATTTTTTATATTTATATCGTGCTGCTCATTATTATATCTCATGAGTATATCTAAACATTTAAAACAATACGAACATTGGCATATATATATATATATATATATATATATATATATATATATATATACATATATATATATATATATATATATATATATATATATATATATATAGCCAGTAGAGTTTAGTTTCCTAGAAGTACATCCAATGAAACAACATGTGTCTACCAAAGAGTGCTCAATGAGTGAAGAGAGCAGGTATAAATTTAATATATATATATATGTGTGTGTGTGTGTGTGTGTGTGTGTGTGTGTGTGTGTGTGTGTGCATATACATATGTATATATGTGTGTGTGCGTATGTGTGTGAGAGTGTGTGTGTGAATATATACGTGTGTGTGTGGTTGTGTCAGTGTATTTGTATGTACATCATTTTTAGATATATATTAGCGTGTTTGTGGGTACCTGTATGCGTGCGAACAGGGCAATTATCTTACAAATAACAGTATAATTATATATATATATATATTGGTCAAGATACATTAAAAATAGAACTAGTAATTCAGAATTGTTGACTATTTATTTTCACTAAAATGTTAGTTCAACTGTGCATTAATTTGCATTAATTACATTAACAGGCATTAATTTGCTAAACAAAAATATCATTTAGGTTGTGCAATAATGTAACCAAGGATTCTTTTTAAAACGTCTAACCTGTATAAAAAAGTTTAATAAGCAAAATAAAATACCCTCATAATAAAACATGCTTATCCAATAATATGCATGATAAATCCTTATTAATGATTATGGTGTATGTAACAAAGTAAGTAATTTGTGGTTTTTATTATTTATATTTTGTAATCTTAAGCGAACAATGATTTCAATTTAAATCTAATGATGCAGTTGAATTTACTATTTTTACACGCACTTGAATGATTCTTTAACTAATATACATATATACACACATGTATATATATACATACATATATATATATATATATATATATATATATATATATATATATTAGTTTTACAGAAGTTCAGAAAAAACATTGATACCGTCGGTTTCAAGCCAAAATATAACGGAAAACGCTAATGGTAACACGTAAATAATGTTCGGCTCTCGTTAACCATCTTGTTTTCTGCCCCGGGGCATATTTTTTCAGCTCCGCATATGTTTGTTTATATAATGATGTACGTTTTTATTTATTAGACTATAGCTAGTTCCTGTATAATTTATTTTAATCCGGTATGGATTTTCTTCTTTTTTAATTTTTTTTTATTTAATGCGTTTTAGTAATTATGTGTTGTTTGTTTTGTTTTTGCATTTTTTGGGGTTTTTTTTCCGGTCTGCCTTTCGTTGCTTTGCTTGGGTAAGGGAGATAATTAATTTAACTTATTCAACCTCTCTACCTTATTGTACCTATTTACTATGCCTCCCCACGGGACAGAGTTAGACACCAGGGTCGTTTTTTAACGTGGAGAAAAGGTACAAAAATAAAAATTGGCTCAGTCGTGAAGGATTTCTCCTCCACCGAAAGAGAACAAGCGAGGACTTTGTCGGAACTCTTTCCCCAAAATACAGTAAGCATATATATATA
This sequence comes from Euprymna scolopes, assembly GCF_053919585.1. Taxonomy (NCBI): domain Eukaryota; kingdom Metazoa; phylum Mollusca; class Cephalopoda; order Sepiida; family Sepiolidae; genus Euprymna; species Euprymna scolopes. Next base: position 24,966 of record NW_027633443.1, read on the forward strand.
TATATATATATATATATATATATATATATATATATATATATATATATGCTAGTTGGATTTTTCCTCTCTTTGAGGATTTTCCTCTAGTTGAAACAATTTGTAAACTCATTCTGGACTCACAGTAATAAATTTCCTATATACTGCTCTGACTACACATTGAGCACTTTAGTCCGGGTTTTTTTTCACCACTGGTAAATAAATAAATATATATATATATATATATATATATATATATATATATATATATATATATATATATGGCTTTATTATTCGTTATTTAATTTTTCGAAATTTCAGTATGATCTTTTGAAAATCAAAACTAAAATTATGTCTCCGTAGTATGTAACAATTTTTGCTTGAATTTATATATATATATATATATATATATATATATATATAGTCATCGACATACAGTACTGTTTCGCTGTTTCACTGCTCATCAATGCGGCTAGACAGGCAACTACCTCAAGCCAGGATTGAAACCCGACCGTCTGTACGACAGTCAAGGATCCTAACCATTACGCTATTGGCGGCCGCTGAGCGAGTAGTGAATTTAACAATGTTTTAACATCGTCCGAAATACCTCCGCTCGATTTGTTTACACAAAGAGCGTCGCTTATATGCTTATGGTAATTCGTATATCACTTCTCAATATGCTCAACTCAAGATGAGGAGCATTATATATATATATATATATATATATATATATATATATATATATATATATATATATATATGTCTGCGTGTATTCAATTATATACAAATTACTACACACGCACATATATATATATATATATATATATATATATATATTATATATATATATATATATAGAGAGAGAGAGAGAGGGAGAGAGAGAGAGAGAGAGAGAGCCATGCATATATGCATGTAGTATATCAATACTCGTCCAATCAGACGTACTACATATAAAACTTAACATATAATGGATAAAATCTAATGCAGAATTACTTACGTATTAGAAGGTGATTCTCATATTGCGCATCCTAAAAACATTTCTAATCAAATCAACATTGTGGGGATATTTATAAGTTGATTAATATTACATAATGTTTAAAGTTCACAAAAATTCCTTAAAATAATACTATCGCATATATAGACACCTTTCGTATAACAGCAGTTTTTTGTAAGTCATAAGTATCTGCTATTTAAGGTGTGGACTGTGTGCAAACAAATATATACACATATAAAATACTTCATTTTATTCGTATATATATATATATATATATAGAGAGAGATGTTTTGTTTTGGTTTTAGATATATGTTTGGAATGAATTCAATTATTTACGGAAGTGCATTTTAACTAAATGCTAGTTGGGAATAATTTTCCCTTATAACCAATTTGGTACCCCCACATGGGGAGCGGTGTATATATATTGTTTTTAAAATGTAATTATCCACAGACACGTGTTTCGTCGTCTACGACTGATCAGAGTGGCTGTATCTATCGAGATTCGAAATCGGAACCCAACGGTAATGAGCCTAAATCCTTACCCCTGGAAAATCTCGCAGACTGTCTGAATATATCGCGATTTACTTAGATGTTTGTTTTGGTTTTAGCGATATGTTTTGGTTTTAGCGATATGTTTTGAATGAATTCAACTATTTACGAAATTGCATTTTTACCTAAATGCGAGTTGGGAATAATTTTCCCTTTTAATCAATTGGTATATATATATATATATATATATATATATATATATATATATATATATATATATATATATATATATATATATATATATATATTGACAAATTAGTGGCAGATTATTTTTTTATCATCGTAATTAATCATTAATCTTCAATATTTCGAATGCTCCTTTAATTGTGTATTATCCACACACTATATATCTGTCTTAACCCAAAAAATATATATCTGCAGTCCCTTTATATATTATACTTATGCTATTTATATATTAGCACACACGCACACATATATGTGTGTATATATATATATGTATATATATGTATATATATATATATATATATATATATATATATATATATATATATATATATATATATGAAAAATCAATATATTTATATAAAATAAGTAGTTGTATTATACAAAGAAGCTTAAGGGCTTACTAATGAGTATATTAAAATTACTCACACGTACTACAAATATAAGCTGTGCGAAATCCATCTAATGGTAGAGTTGCAGACTGGGTAACTCTCTACACAATTATCATGTTTTCGGGATCTGTTATTGTTTTCAATTACGTAATAATACCATAGATGGGATGTTTACTTTATATGACAGCCGATTGACGAACTAGTTGCGTTACGTTCGATTACAGTGGATTCCGTAGCACTACTTTTACTTCCTGAATCTTTTCAGAATTTAGTCAATGAAATATTATTTTTCGAACGTTATGCAATGTATACCTTCACTATATTGTTATATTCGAATGTTTAATAGGTTAAAAAGTGTCGATATGCCATTGAAACCGGTAAAGTAAAGTAGTAAACTAGTAAAATAAAACTTGTGCATGAGAGGATGATCGAAAGTTCGTC
>NW_027633443.1:37500-40000 GCF_053919585.1 Euprymna scolopes
GGCATACGCATACGCACACATATTTATTAAGATATGAAAACATATTCATTAAAGTTATCGAACAAAACAATACATGATTCAACAGGATACAGAATCTCTAAATAAAATACAGGGAAATCGTTTAAATATATTGACCTTGTGCTTTATTAACTGACTAACCAATTACATTCACTGATTTTGATATAAACTGGCCAACGATATATATATATATATATATATATATATATATATATATATATGTGTGTGTGTGTGTGGGGGGGTGTTCATCAATGTTTCGTCTTTATTTCGAGACTTCCTCTGGAAATAAAGACGAAACGTTGATGAACACATAATACGGTTTGTTCCTTTTTATTTTCTCTGTCTCTCTCTCTCTCTCTCTCTCTCTCTCTCTCTCTATATATATATATATATATATATATATATATATATATATATATATATATATATACCCATACTTTTGATTTTCATCTATATATATATATATATATATATATATATATTTTCATCTATCTATATATATATATATATATATATATATATGTATATATATATAGATACCCATACTTTTTATTTTCATATATATATATATATATATATATATATATATATATATATATATATATATATATATATATATATATATGTGGGGGGGAGCATTGAACCATTTCATCGGATTTTTTTCGGTAATATACTTCGGGGAGTATCGGTAATACACTTCGGGGAGTATCGGAATCGTTATATCTTGAAACAACTTCCCAATGCCAGCATGATTTTTTTTTTTAATTTTCGATTTCTAAAAATAATGATAAACGTTTAAACCTTTATTCTAGCGGTTAGACTAAATTCTAAAGAAGACCCACACGCGACAATAATATATAACGTAATAAATCTACTGGTATGCTTATCCGGTGTTTATCGGTCTTACAAATTATCATTGGATGTAATATTTTTATGATTCAATCCATGCCAAATTAATATTGCTCAATATACCAGATAATTTATTATGTTATGATTTTGAACGGTTAAATTTCAAATCTAGACCTTTTTTTATGAGCTTATAAAATTCAATATCCTTTTTTTTATTCTAAGATTTTAAATTTACACAATTTTGATTATAATTTTCTATATTTATTAGTCATAGCAAATTAGACGATAACTATTTATACTATTTGCTGATATTTTTCCTCTGAGTAGATGAATAAACATCGATAAGCAATGGGTTAATGCAATATACTTATAAAAATATATTCATTGTTTTGCATATAATACATTTTCTAGATTTGAGATTTAACCGTTTGAAATCATAAAATTATAAAATAATAAATTATCTATATCTATATCTATATCTATATATATATCTATATATATATATATATATATATATATATATAGAGAGAGAGAGAGAGAGAGAGAGAGAGAAATGAAAATTACAATAATTTTAATCAAAATGGTAAATTAAAATATATTATAAATATTAAAGAGTTAATATTAACAATTGAAGTAATCTCAACCAGATGTAAAAGCTCAATAAAACCGAAAAGGAAATAGAGATTATAATATAAACAAATGATTAATAAAAAATGTTACAAAAAACATCTTGAAAAAGAGTTAAAAACATATTTAATTGTAAAAAAAGGAAGCACAAGTTTCGAAGAAATACCCTCCTTCTCATCAGAGGGCAGGAATTAGCAAAATGCGGGATCGGATTTTGCATATAAAAGTATTTAATGAAACTACAAGTAAGTCACAGATCTTACTTGGTTAAAAAAAAGAGTGAGGTAAGGGGAATAGGAAGTAAAAGAAAAATGATAAAAAAGATTTCACATGAATGGATAAATATATGTATATATATGTTTGTGTGTGTGTGGGTGTGGGTGTGTGAATTACAAAAGTGTATACGACATTATATCATCACCATTTATAGTAAAGAAGATCACAAAATGTGTTAATATTTTTATTTAATGGATAAGTAGCTGTACAAATAACAATTTACGAATAAGTAGCTGTACAAATAACGATTTACGAATAAGTAGCTATACAAATAACGATTTACGAATAAAGCGATTGCATTTTTTTCCATGCATTATATCTACTTGAATTTAGATAATCGATTTCCTCACATAAAGAAAAGACATACTTCTGTTTTAAAAATGTGTGTGTGGGTGTGGGTGTGTGAATTACAAAAGTGTATACGACATTATATCATCACCATTTATAGTAAAGAAGATCACAAAATGTGTTAATATTTTTATTTAATGGATAAGTAGCTGTACAAATAACAATTTACGAATAAGTAGCTGTACAAATAACGATTTACGAATAAGTAGCTATACAAATAACGATTTACGAATAAAGCGATTGCATTTTTTTCCATGCATTATATCTACTTGAATTTAGATAATCGATTTCCTCACATAAAGAAAAGACATACTTCTGTTTTAAAAATGTGTGTGTGGGTGTGGGTGTGTGAATTACAAAAGTGTATACGACATTATATCAT
>NW_027633444.1:0-42669 GCF_053919585.1 Euprymna scolopes
ACGTTCTGTAGTAAATGGAATTACCTTGGAACCAACTCCTGTTCATACCTCGACTGCTAACGGCAAAAGCATAAAATGCTATGGTCAAACTAGCTTAGAAGTCAAGATTCCACGTTTAAGAAAATCTTTCCAATGGAGTTTCGTGATCGCGGATGTCACTAACCCTTTGTTAGGATTTGACTTTTTAAACAAGTTTAATATAGTAGTGGATTGTAAGAATAGATCTATCCGTGATAATGTAACAGAGCGTGAAATTAAAGTCAACACAGTAACTGAAACCAACACTGTATTGATTAATAAAATAGACCTAGCAGAATACGTTAACAAAATAATAAAATAATAAATAACTCTGGTAGCGTATTATCACCTCATAGCGATACAGACAAAGATTATGGTGGAGTGTATCACAGGATTGATACAGGCAGCCATGTACCAGTCTTTGCTAAAGCCAGTCAACTTTCCGGTCCTAAATTAGACGCAGCACAGGCGGAATTTAAGAACTTACTAAATACTGGAGTTATCCAGCCTTCCAGTAGCGAGTGGGCAACACCCTTGCACTTAGTGAAGAAATCAGATGGTTCATATCGAGCTTGCGGTGACTTCCGCGTGCTGAATAGTGTTACCAAGACAGACCGCTACCCGATACAAAACATAAATTCATTCTGCACACAACTTGCTGGTAGACAATATTTTTCCAAGATCGATTTGACTGCAGCATATCACCAGATTAAAGTACACCCTGAAGATGTGCCTAAGACGGCATTTGTGACACCTTTTGGCTTATTTGAATTTAATTACATGCCATTTGGTTTAAAGAATGCTGCAGCCACATTTCAGCGTTTTATGGACAAGATATTTCTAAAATTAAATCGTGTATTCGTATATTTAGACGACATATTAGTTTTTAGTGAAAGTGAACAACAGCACAAGGAAGACTTAGATAAGGTATTCAGGATTCTTAGTGATAATAATTTAAAGATTTCCTTAGCTAAGTGTGTATTTGGAGTGCCAGAGTTGGACTTCTCAGGTTTTCATGTAAGCAAAGAAGGCTTGTTGCCTACTTCAAAAAAAATTAAAGAATTAGAAACCTTTCTAGTACCGAAAGATTTGAAAAGCTTGCATAGATTTTTGGGAATGACAGGTTTTTATCGCAAGTTAGTCCCTAATTACGCAACCATAGTGCTACCACTATCCGAACGAATGAGGTTGGACCCTAAAGCAACTCATGCTTTCAGAACAATAATAAGCAAATTGTTAGAAATTACGGTATTAGCTCATCCGCAGTCTTCAGCCACAGAGTACCACCTGTTACAGATAGTAGTCAATACGCAGCTGGTGCTGCATTACACCAGCTAATAGATAAGAAACCAGTACCTATAGGTTTCTTTTCCAAGAAATTTTTGCAAGCCCAGGCCAAGTATTCTACGTTCGACAGAGAGCTACTGGCAGCTTATTTTTCAGTAATACATTTTCGTCACCTCATAGAGGGTCGTCACGTGACATTATTCACTGATCATAAGCCATTATGTAGAGCCTTTTATAGTCAGACACCCACAAAGTCGGATCGACAACAACGACATGTCAGTACTTGCTGAATATATTGCTGACGTGGTGTATATTAAAGGAGATGAGAACGTAGTTGCAGACTGTATGTCTAGAACTGCTTTAGCGGTGCAAATAAATGCATGTGATTTGGCTGAAATAGCCCAGGCACAAAAAGGAGATGACGAAATAAAGTCATACGCTAACTTAAAAGAATACTGTGTGTCACATGAAATTGGCTCTGTCCTGTGTGATACTTCAACCAAGTGCCCCAGGCCGCTGGTCCCAAAAGAGCTTCGTAGGGCTGTCTTTGACAGTTTACACGGTTTAGCGCACCCTGGAACTGGAGCATCTATTAAACTGATTAAGTCTAGATACTTCTGGCCTAACTTAGATAAGACAGTCAAGCAATTCTGTGTAGAATGTGTTGTGTGTCAACAGTCAAAAGTTCACAGACACACAAAGTCTGCAGTGCAGGAGTTTGATTTACCATCCGCACGTTTCCAAACGGTACATATTGATATTGTTGGCCCGTTACCCCTAACGCGCAATGAGTCAGATCCTTACCTCAGTCCATACAAATATTTGCTGACCTGTATCGATCGTGCAACTCACTGGATCGAAGTACAGCCAATGATCGAAATAACTGCGCAGTTGGTAGCAGAGGCATTTATCAATGCCTGGATATCTCGATTTGGAGTTCCATTGCATGTTGTAACTGACAGAGGTAGCCAATTTGAGAACGAATTGTTTCAAGAGTTGGCCAAGGTAGTAGGTTTTTACCAATTGAGAACAACTTCGTATCATCCTCAAAGTAATGGGTTGATTGAAAGAGCACATCGTACCCTTAAGGCAGCGACAATAGCACAAAAAATCCTGGATGAAAGCGATACCAGTGATCCTACTAGGTATACGCAGCACCCCTAATGAATCCGGTTTTTCACCTTTTACCACTGTTACTGGAACACCAATATTGATTCCTCATCAGCTGATAAACAAGCAGAGAGTAGATAAAGAAACTCCAGTTAACAACAAGTATGTACGTAATTTGTGTGAATGGATGTTCCAAATTGACGTACTCAACGATGGAAAAGGATTTATCCATGGAAATGCAAAATCTTTTATACCGAAAACCTTACTTTCCTGTGAGAAAGTATGGTTAAAGGTTGATCGAGTTAGGAAACCATTAGAAGCACCGTACTCAGGTCCTTATAAAGTTTTGACTCGATCAGATAAACACTTCCAAATCGATATGAATACCGGTACTCATGCACACATATCAATCGATAGGTTAAAACCGTTTACAGAGCCAACTAGCAGCAATAGAACTAGAGTGACCGAGAAAGCACAGATAGGTACTACTAATGATAAGGATGTCAGAACAGATGATACCGATAAAGTAGAGAGTAAAATTGCTGGTGGCATGTATAAATCTAGATCAGGAAGAAAAGTGACATGGAAAAAGAAAAATGAATATTTTTATTTTTAAACAGAAGTAGACATAGTAGTAATTCTAAGGATATTAACTAACTCCGTTACTGGAGGGCGACTCGTGTAGTGAAGCCAAGACTACTATTTCTCCATTACATGTCTCTTTCTCTCTACTCTTCCCTTTCCCCCTTCCTTCCTTTCTCCTTTCCTCAAAAATGTGACCAGAGGTTGTAACCAATCAGGACAGAGAACAGTTCTGGTGGGAAAGACAAAAAGAGAGATACAAAAAGTGTTGGAAGCAAAAAGACGAAGACGCAAGTGGTTCCAGAGTCAGAGGACAAAAATGAAAATCACGAACTTTCTATAACCCGATACCACTTGTACACTGAAATGAATATAAAACCGTTTTGTTTGGAAGTTCCTTTGTTTCTTTATTATTACTCCCAAGTCGGTTTCTAATCGATGTTGTGTCTGTATATAATTTAAATGAATTAAAATTCCTATTACTCCCTATTCAATTAAACATATATATATATATATATATATATATATATATATATATATATATATATATATATATATATATATATATATATACCTTTTATTTTTTATTACCGTATCTTTCTGTTAAGTTAAATTATTGTTTCAGCTACTTGGCCGTCTTTTTTGCCGTCTGTAGCATCCTCAGACTTTTACAGAAATGTTCGATGGGATGAGCCCGTATAATCGCTTCCTTGGGGGCAGGGGCGTCGATGTATATATGTATCTGTATATGAGCGCATCCATGCCAATGCACACATACCCAATTTTAGCACTTTAAAGAAAATTTGACGTGAGCGAGAGCAGCGCGGGTGTTTACGCATGCAGGCGCACATGTGTGCATATATTTGCACGCCAGGGCGGGGATGCATGTGTACATGTGACCGTTTCTTTTAAGTATATATGTGTGTACGTGCGCATGTGTGTACTCGTGCCCGCGACCGCTAACTAACCCCCTTCAAACAATTAACAACAAAATAAAAACTAAAAATAAATAAACCCCGAATCATAGCCCCCCCCCGCCTCCAAACATAAGCGAACACCCAACAGGTCAATACATACTTACCAATAAATCATCTCATCAAGGAGACGCATAAAAACTTTAACTTTAAGACTCGAATTTTAAAGTAACCCCCCCTCCTCCCACCCCACATATTCCTCTTCCCCTCCATGTATCCCTATGCCCTCAGATACACCAGAAATAAACTTCCCAGACCCTCCCCCACAAGTTCCTTAAACCCCAAAACTAAAACATTATCGATATACCAAGCGCCCCCCACCTTCCCCCTTGTTCCCTTCCTCTATTTCTTCCGCCCTCCTCGCACCCCCTTGACCTCATTCACTCTTTCACTCTCTCATCCCAAAATAGCGAACATTTCTGTAAAAGTCTGAGGAAGCTACAGACGGCAAAAAAAAAAAAACGGCCAAGTAGCTGAAACAATAATGTAACTTAACAGAAAGATACGGTCATAAAAAATAAAACGCATATCTGCTCTACAACGGTATTGAGCACTTTCTTCAGTTTTTTTTTTATTAATTACCATTTCCACTATATATATATATATATATATATATATATATATATATATATATATATAGTCAGTATGTTATATATATATATATATATATATATCGTTAGTATGTTATATATATATATATATATATATATATATATATATATATATATTAATGAGAAAAAAAAGTAAAATTTTCCAACGCCTACTACTGAAGTTTGAAGTATGTTAAATATAGAATGAGTAATTTCCAGTATTCAAGTTGATATCTCTAGTTTGAGGCTCTCTTTTTAAATGTTTTCGTTTCAAGTGTTAAAACAGTTGACGGGACCGAGAAGTGAAGCTTAAATTCGGTGAATGAACAAAGTAGATGCAAATCCTCGAACTAAGGAAACATCTGGATAAAAGCATAATTGAAGTAGCGGCTTTTATACATAATGTGATAAATATGAATACATCCGGGTTCATTTCTTACGAAAATGTGATTGACTGGTTGGCAGTTCTACAAGTCAATATTTATAAATATTGACTTGTAGAACTGCCAACTTGTAGAAATATCGAAAGGTACGCTGAAAGCCCCACGCTAAGGATATACCAGCCATGACCACGAATACTCGTTCAGTAAGACGACTTACTATGAGGTGATGCAAAAATAATAGGTTTTTTAATACATTATTGTCAAAAAACGACATTGTTTTTGCACCAACCTACTAGATTATAACTTGAATAATGTAAACAACAACATTGTGATATCTCTTTCGCAGGACATATCAACTCTCACCAAGACCAAAAACCACTCGAAGTTAATGAAATTTTCAGTTGGATGATGGAAGTGTACCATGAAAGGATTCAGATATTTGTTGACATTAGACTTGAAAACGACTATACTATTTTATTTGGTTTGATTTGGTTATTTTGTTTTATGACATATTTTTACAAAGGTCTCACCACTTATCAAGGCCGGAAGGCCATTCGGGGATAATGATTAATGAGTGTACAATGGTCACTGAAACAATAGTGTAGTGATCGATAGTAGAGAAAATTGGGTAGAAATTGACTATTTAAAGGGGTTGACTCAACAAAAACTTGTTTATATTCGACTTGAAAACGACCATGTTGTAATCAGCTGGAAAGCAGGCTAGCGCAACAGTCCTACAAATGGGAACTTCTATGAAAAATAAACTTTGTTCATGGAATTTATGTTTAGATTTAGGCGCAGATAGAGAGTGGGGAAATTGTTGATAGCGGTTGTAGCTTGACGTGTGGTTTTGTGAATGTTTGAGGAGGACTATAGATTGTAGCTCAGACGAGCATCTGCTGTGAAAACAACGATAGAGCAGAGCTAAGCCCGCAACGTCTCTTGTGAAAAAGAAGTTGCAGGGTGGAGGAAACCTACTCGGCTACGTTTTTGTCAAGGCCTTCCCAGATGTGTCAACAGTTCTCCATTTTAGAACGTATTTGGCTCTTGTACAAGTAGATGATTGCACCAGGAGTAAGATATTTCCTGCGGCGATACAATGACGTAACCATTTTTATTCAGCGAACTTGGTAACTGATTTAGTGTTATTTTTCCATTTCAGGTCAGGAGTGGAGGTTAATCCTAGAAGATTGTCGAAGCAGGAGGCTTCTTTGAGATGAGAGCCATTCATATCAGCGTTGATACTTTGAGCTTCAGACTTCTGCCCATCAACGACTACCTATCGGAGAGGAAGGATTCGATGATTGAAAAGGCATCTCTAAGTATTCCATGGCTGGAAATCTTGTGAAGTAGACCTTTATGCCAACCCCTATCAAATGCCTTTGATATGTCGAGTTGTTGCTCTAGAGAGGAAATTCCTATTGATAGCGTCATTGATTCTATGTAAGATTACAGTCAATACATCAGCTGTAGATCTGGCCGGATGGAATCCGTATTGCTTGTCGCTGAGTCGATTGTTTTTGCTGATGTGGTTAACAATTTCTCTATTTAATACAGATTCAAGCGACTCACTCATGACACAAAAATGACTACATAATTGGTCTGTAATGACATACAAACGACCGATCTCTAGTATTTTTGAATGCTGAACAGATTAATAAGGTTTTCTCAGGTGTTGGGAAGCATTTCTCTTTTAGGTATGGATTGAACAGCTGTGTAAGAATGGATATTAGTTCCGGTTGTAGCTTCTTAAGTACTATGACTGTATTATTGTCAGGATCAGTTGTTTTGCTGGCATCAAGGTTCAACGTCATGAACAGATATGTGGATGTCGCTCAAATTATTTTCAGTCTGAAGAGGAAATTCAGAAAGTGGGTGACTCTGATCGCATAGGGTTGAGTGTGAAGCAACGTTCTTGGCAAAAAGTTTGGCTTTTGTCAGGTGCTGACAAAATCTACTCAGGCTCGTTGATGATGGTTGAGAAAGAGGACGTCCATTTGTTCAGGATCTTGTTAGTTATTCGCCAAAACTTATGGGTACCAAACCTCTGCTCTTGTACTTTGAACTTGATGGATGGAGCATATGAATCAACCCTTTTCAGAATATTTGATGCTGAATCTGGTAATTTTGGTAAAAGTTTTTATGCTTCAAATTATCTTCAAATATTTATTCATGGTGTTTGGTTTGATTGTTTTGTAGAAACAATGGGGTTTTTTTTTGGGGGGGGGAGGGAGCTTTGCAGAATATGATTGTGTTTTGCAAAAGGAAAGGAAATACACAATAGCATTAATATTTGTGAATTTTAGATTAGGGAACCGGTATTTTCAGGTAGCTTGATCTGGTAACACCAGGTGACCATGCTGTAGTCTGCAGGAACCAACAACATGTTATACAGTAATATGTTATATGATAACATCTTATACAGGTGTGAAGTTCTCTTGGAATTAAACTCTGTGAAAGTTCCGTTTGATTTAGTGTCTATATTGTATTCGATTTAACTGATGGCTTAATGGTTGATATAGAGAGTTTCATGCCCTCCAAAAAATTATAACAGAAACCAAAGACCAGAACATATCGGTGCCATTGCTCACAGACATCAATATTTCAATTGCTTTCAAGGAAATGGATTTTCTGACTCCAAAGCCACCTTCAGGATTGATAGTAATCACAATAAAAAAAGGTTATAGAAAACGCGAGTGCGTCATATACCCAATCTGTTAAGACTAGAGCAGCTGACCAGAGGCTTGATCATACAAGTTTAGCGAATAATAAACAGAGTCCTGAATAAATGCACGTGTTCTATGCCAACTATCATCAATAGACCAGAGGTGATTTTCTCAGCATTCAATAAAGCTAAACTTTTTTCCGATAATTTTGCATCAAATTCCAGCTTTTGCGATCATGGCAACGTAGTTTCGGAATTTTCCCATATGAGTAAAAATATTTTGAGTGACATTTATATATCTGTCCGGGATTTTGCCAAACTTATACTGAAAAATAGATTTACTTGGTTTCCCTATTTTATCAGTTCTGGACAAAACTTCTGTGGTCGTTAAGTACAATCAAGTAACTCAGACGTTTATAGTAAATACATATGATTATTTATTTATTCATTTAAAAATTCCCTAGAGAAAAAAGAGGATTATATATATATATATATATATATATATATATATATATATATACCAATGAATTTTAAGCCAAAAACAGATGACTTAGAAAGTAAGCTACAAAATTATCATATTTCATAATTGAGCATTAATATACTGTATTACAATGAAAAATACACTTTTTGTTGCTATCAATTCTTTTTGAAGTCTTGGTTTTGTTAATACAGTATATATATATATATATATATATATATATATATATATATATATATATATATATATATATATATATATATATATATATATGCTCCTCATCTTGAATTGAGCATATTGGGAAGTGATACCACGAATTACCATTAGCATATTAAGCGATGCTCTCTATGTAAACAAATCGAACTTAGGTATTTCGGACGATGTCAAAATATCGTTAATTCACTACTCGCGCAGTAGCAGCCGTTTAGCGTAATGGTTATGACTGTCATACAGGCGGTCGGGTTTCGATCCTGTCTTGAGGTAGTTGCCTGTCTAGCCGCACTGATTAGCTGTGATACAGCAAAACAGTACTGTATGTGAATGACTATATATATATATATATATATATATATATATATATATATATATATATATATATATATATATATATATACTAGCAAAAGTACCCGTCGTTGACTGGGTTCAAAAACAGCCTACAGAAAATGGACTCTGATTTATGAAAGTATGATAGGTTATAAAAAGGAAGGGTTGTAAAGAGATAGCTTCGAATTTGGGGGTATCAAAACCAAAGCAAAATATGATGAAAGTAAAAATAAAATAGATAAACCCCATAATTTATTATGCCATACCTGTTCACACTGAAGCACTTATCACAATATTCTGTGGATCTATATTAACAACCTTGTTAAACTTTATGACATATTTCGATTCTATGGAGGTCAGGCGCGAACGAACATCCCATAATTTTATTATACTATATTTCTTCAAACTGAAACATAATTATCAAAGTATACTTACGGAGATAGATATGAAAAGTCTTTATAAAAGTTTGTGCCTATTTCCATTCTATGGAGGCAAGGCGCGAACGCAGACCCAACAATTTTATTATACCATCCCTATTCAAGTTAAAACATACTTTTCAAAGTATTCTTATGTACATCTATATCAAAAACACTTGTAAACATTTTTTTTTTAATTTTTAAAGTTTTTATTTCTATACTTTATGGACCAGGCGCGAACGCAGACTCCACAATTATAATGATCCACTGTTCTGCCAGATCAAACATACCCATTGCTGTGTCTCGATACATCTATCATTATATGTAATCAGTTTTTTAAAATAGTCAACCATATAGGAGCCTATTCGTGACCACACACACACACACACACACACACACACACACACACACACACACACACACACACACACACACACACCCACACACACACACACACACACATTCAGCTTTATATTATAGATATAAAGAGAGAGATAGAGAGAGAGAGAGAGGAAATTTATCCTCTATTGTCACTTTCATCAACAAATTTTATATATGCGTTTCCAAAAAAGCAATTCAACAAAAATCTCTCTTAATTTTGTCGATTATGTGAAGTAATTAACGTAACTGTCCAACGTTGACTTATTAAACTTTATGGCATCCTGCTTACATCCTTCGATACCCATCGCAAATCAGAAGAGAATGATAATGGCTGCCTAAGTCTAGGGCTTGATGACCAATGCTTTTAAAATATGATCGGTCTCAATAATAATAGATGCAGGATCTGCCACACAGAAGCAGAGAGTGTGAGCCACCTAACATCCAGTTGTAAAGTTTTGCTGGAAGACGGCTATTATACAATGCTACACAATCGAGTGTGTAAATATTTCCGATGGAAAATCAGTAAAACGCTGAATATCCAGTGTAGCAGCAAGTTTTAGGAACATATACCAGAAGAAACAGTTGGGAATAAGTTATACAGCATTCATTAAAACTATGAAATTCCTACGGCTACGTACCTACAAAATGCCTTACATAATAATATGGGACAAGAGGGAGACAGTAGCAAACCTTGTTGAAGTAAGCGTTCCTAATGATGCTGGCCTTAACAGAAGTGAGAGGGAGAAGATGACGAAATACCAAAGTCTTATGTATGAGAAAAGATCTCTCGGTCAGAGTGATTGGAATAGTGGATGAATGTCTAGAATCCGATAAAATGCCACATCCACAGCAAACACAAATTAAAACTAAGAAAGAACAACAGAATATTAATTCAAAATAAAACAAAGGAAAATACAATATTTTCTTATCAACTATTGGTTTTAACCCCCACCCCCAAAAAGGCGTAAAAGAAAGTGTTAATAATTAAATCATTATATAAAAAAAAAAAACGAGCATTTTTTAATATAGACAACAAAACAGTAAAAAGCACCTATATAAAAATTAAATGCTTCCAAAGGCAAGATAAGTTTTATATCTACCCGGATAAGTTTTTTGTGGTTTAACTTATTTTAATGCGTTTATTTATTTCGAAACACAAGGAGTGTCGATTGCTTAAGTTAGAACGAGAACAAAATGGTTGATATGAGACGATTATTGGAAGAGTGTCGATAATCGCTCAAAAATCGAAAATTTAATAAAATACTGATAGAAAGTTGTCACTGTGTCATTAAAAATAAAGTAAAGCCCGTTGGAGCATTTGTTTGATTTCCAATTTGGAGCGATTATCGAGACTGATCAAATGACCGCCTAATATCAGCCATTTTGTTTTCGCTTTAAAATAAGTTAAAAAAAAAAAAACTTATCCAGGTAGGTAGAAAAGTAAGTTTTCTTGCCTTTGGTAACATTTAATTGTAATAATGTGCTTTTTTGTCACTTTTTCGTTTTGTTGTCTGAAAGAAAATGTTTGTCTAAACAAAATGTCCGAAAAACTTGCTCATGGGATTTAATCTGAACGGAAATCGTAATGAAATGTTTTTGACTCACTTAATTCGACTGCTTCGTCATCAACTCTAATTAAGCAACACCCACGCTTATGATTTAGAAATCTAGTTCTTCCTTCATGTATTCTTTGTATCAGCGGGACAAAACCAAGGAATTGAAACAACTTATCTATTTTTTAATTAATTTTTTTAGCTCGTTTCTAACTGAAGATTTTTATTTATCTGCTGGTGCTTGACTCGTCTTGTTGACTAAGGAATCGGTTCTGCCAACTTCGAATCCTATGGAACTAATCGTACACTTGAATATCATTGGGGAAAGTATGAACTCACAACTATATTAATTACATCTTTATGCATCTTTTCGTTAAACAAATACATCTTACTGAAATCACTGCAATGTGTTTCCGGGTTTATTATTTTTAAAAATGATATTTAACGCATACATTGTGATAATGGTGATTATCACATGAGGTGAAGAGAAGGTGAGACAGAGAAAACTTGCAGATTCTGAAAATACTTGTAGCCAATGCTCTCGGTGGAATTTGGGATTATTTTTTCTCGGGCTGCTTATCTGGCTGCATCGTTGTTACAATTAACAAACACGCACGATTAGAATACAGAAATCTGGTTCTTTATTTAGTTTCAAACATCGTCGGGACAGATATCTGTATCGTTTTTTCTTTACAAAGATCTTACCATTCAAACTTCCAAACTTAAACTAGCACAAAATTGTACCTAATTTCATCGATTCCGTCACTCGACTTCCATTCGCATCATTCTCACACATGTCAAACTTCATCTTATTGAACTTCCAACAGTTACTTACTCTCCAACATCGATCTTATCTTACCCAATATATTATATTAACAATGTATTTGAACTGCGTGCCGTATCAAATTACAACAGCCAGTTCTTTCTGCGGAAAATCTCGCCATGAAAGACGTTTTGGATTATAAAAGAAATGGTCAGTATCTGTTCTGATAATAGTTTCATTTTTTTTCTATCCTCGGTCAGAGAGAGAAAAAAAAAAAGAAAAATTTCTAAATTGATGCAAAGTTCTTTTTTTGCGGGTGGGGGTTGAATTTCCCCACATTAAACTCCGACTATGTGCCTAACTCTGTCTGTCTGTTGGAGATGCAAGTAAATAGACATTCACCTTCACTGTAATTTAGCTTGCAGTAGGAGCGCCACAGATATATTAGCAAAGCCATTCCTTTGTCCCCTGCTTCGATTGCCGATTAAAGCAGTGCATGTCGCTGTCTGCTCTATCCTTTTCCGCCTTTGCAGGAATGTCTTAGCAAGCCCGGTCGATCGTCTGACGCACTCGTGCCACTTCCGTTTGCGTCTTTCTACAGTGTCTAAGAGATCTTTGCGAGGCTCAATTGCTTGCCATATCCTGTTCTGCACTTCCTTGTTAGTGACATGATCTCTGGAATAGACACCAGCGAAATTACGGAAACATCGTATCTGTGGGCATATAGAATTACGTCTTTCTTGGTTTACTGTCAGGATTTACGCTTAACAAGTTCACATAAAACATAGAAATGACCAGGAAGAGCACATTAGTCTGATCTTCGTATTCTTTGTAAAAAGAAATAAAAATGAGACCACAAATCATTTCAAGTGTTTAAAAAATATATTTAAGTATTTATGAAATAATGAACATCTTCCACTCTCTCCATCTCCCCTCCTCTCCCTCTCTCTCTCTCTCTCTCTCTCTCTCTCTCTCGATATATATATATATATATATATATATATATATATATATATATATATATATATATATATCGTCATAAAAGACGTTATGCTATCCTATTATACAAAAAGTTACTGAGCAAAAAGTTTAAAAGAAAACTAGATGAAATCATGTTATGGGAAAAGCAGAAACCAAATAGCAAGCAAGTCAAGCACTGCCAATTGTCTTAAATAAATTCAGAAAAAATCTTCACTCTATTTCTATGATGAGATATTTTTTTTCCTTTTCTTCTTACATTTTCTAGTTTGAGCCGTTTCTTCCTTATTGTTTTGCTTATTGCTTTATCAATTTTAACGTTATTTTATATCCTCAGAACGCTACTGAACGATATGAAAATACGATGTCCAAGGCTAGATGAGGGACGAATAATAATTAGCTGAAACATATATTTAAAGTCATGTCTTTAACTTCTCCGGTGAGAGGCCATAGGGATGTGAAAAAAAAAAAAAAAAAAAAAAGAAAACGGGATTGCAGTAATTTTAATGGAATACACAGTATAATTAGCACGTTTGTTTATTTCCAAATAGCAACATCCAAAAGATGTTAGAAAAGAATTTCAGAACAAATTATCGGAAGCTATAAAGAATATGGGACTTGTAAGTGGATTAGAAGCTTTCTTGTCAGATAATGATTACTAAATATTAGAATCTATCAGTTTGTGTATACACATGTCCACTATCAAGTTAAAATGTTGTTGATCAACACCTACAATACGAATGGGGTCATCTGCAATTATAAAGATCAGCATAAAATCTATGTGCCGTTCAATTCCAAAAATCATGTAACTTAACCATTTAACATTTCGAAAAAATGACAGCATGAAGAACAACCGTTGAAATAAGAGCTTTTTCTTTAAAAACATATCACATGTAGCGTTCGTGTCGACAAATACTTGATGCGGAGAAACGAAATTCTTTATGTAGAACGTATTACTGACGGGTACGAGGAGGAAGGGCCGTGCTTACTTTTCTCTCCTTCTGTTTTCTTGTTTATTTGATACAAACGTACAGAATTTGCTGTAATGTGCTAGGACACTTCTGCTATTGCATTCTGGGAATTGTATTGAACGCTTATGTTCTTTATTCAAGCGTGATTAACACGTGACATCATTTCAAACGAGATTTAATGAAAGGCGTGAATTTGAATTTTGTTCTTTTTCAGTTCCTGTAACATTACACGGAAGCCTAGCTCAAAACCTGAGAAGATGTATACAGGAAACAACGTGCAAGATTGGATGACAAAAGGTAGAACTATACTGATACAGAAGGACACGGAGAAAGGAACTGTTTCCAGCAACTATAGGCCTATCACGTGCTTACCCACTATGTGGAAAATATTAATAGCACAACTGAAGAAACAAATCTACCACTTCCTGAATAATCGTGGATTTCTTCCCGAAGAACAGGAAGGATACCAAAAAGAGAAAAGAGAAACATATGATCTGCTATATATAGATCAAAAAGAGAAAGAAGTTAGCCATGGCGTGGATCGACTACAAAAAAGTGTATGACAGGATCTCCCAAACATGGATAATAGAATGCTTAAAAATGTATAAAATACCAAGCCGGATCATCAACGTGATTGAAAATGCTATGAGGACATGGAGACTGGAACTGACAGCTGATAGAAAACACATAACAGAAATCAACATACAAAAAGGCATCTTCCAAAGAGATTCGCTATCACCATTACTGTTCATCATAGCCATGATCCCCTGAACAATATACTGAGAAAAAGCCAAGCTGGATACAAGTTCTTTGATATAGAGAAAAAAATGAATCACCTGATGTACATGGACGATCTGAAACTTTTTGCAAGGACCGAAAATGAACTAGAGACACTAGTGTTTATACACTACCAGGATCTTCAGCCAGGATATCCAAATGGAATTTTAAATGGAAAAGTGTGCACTACTAGTTATAAAAAAGAGAAAACTGAAGACAACAGAAGGCAGGAACTACACAACCAAACAGAGATGAGAGCATCAAGGGAACAAGACGACTATAAATACTTGGGAGTTTGAAAGCAGACGCCATCAAAACAAAAGAAATGAAAGAGAAAATTGGAAAGGAATACCTTAGGAGAACAAGAAAAGTCCTGAAAACACACATTATCACATTGAATATTCATAATATCTCGATATCATTTTTCATCCCTTCTGGAACATGTTTGCACCATTTTTAACTACATTCTATCTCTTTTTTCTTACATATACCCCAATGGACCTTTCTTGTAATATTGTTATGACGCTTCTTGTACTCCTTTTGAATTTACTTCTCACAATTACTGACATGGTGTTGTACATTTTCACCTTTCTACTCACACGGTCGACACAGAGGACTTTCAGTCGTTTTATCCATGTAATACTTAACATAATTTAACCTGAGTGATTGCTCCTGAGTGCCACATATTAGGGCTTCTGTCGCAACCATTAAGTCACATTTTGAAAACCATCGCCATTTTTTTTACCTGGCCATGCATTTTCTTTCCCAATCAATTTGTCTTTCACTTTATATTCATTTATTGCCTTGAATTCCTTCCTACTAGTTGACAATTTTTAAAACTTTGACACACTCTTTATAAGCTTTTCCTCACAGTTGAAGATGTAAACTTTCAAACCATTTTCTTCTTCTTTTATGCATCGTTCTACATCTATTAGTCCTTGTCCTGTCCTTTTCCTTTTCACATTTCAACATCATTCTTTGAGTGAAGAGCTCCATTCATTGTCATCATTTTCCTTGTCTTTTTGTCCATATCTTTCATCTCATTTCCATTGAATAATATCTGCCTCATATCGAAATATAGCTACTGCTCATGTTTTTACTGTGGATATTTTGTTTTTCCCATTCCATCTTGATCTAAAAACTAACCGTATTCCTCTCTTGTATTATTTTCCTATTATTTCCTTCATTTCAGCTTCTTTTATTTTATCTAATTCCACAATTTCTAAGTGGGTGCATCCTTCTTCTCCAGCCTCTTTTATCATTTTCCCTTTAGAAACTTTATTGCTTCATGTTCAACAATTTTTTTCCCATTTCAATTTCAGGGCACATTTTCATACCTATGTCATAACTTAACGTGTGAACAGTCCTCACAAGCATACTTGCATACAACTTTAAGTCATCCATCAATAATACATGCTTTACCCTGTCCTCCTTCTTCCCCCACTCATAACACACATTTACCTTTCGTAATATGAGCGACAATGGTACCATACTCAAAACAAACAACAATAGCGACAAGCTGAAAAATCCCTCTCTTCATATGAATTTCCTTTTGATGTCAGTGACACATTCCATTGTTTCATACTTAAATCAATAAATCTCACGCATTCACTGCTATTCCAAATATTCCAACACATTTCTTAGTCCAGCTATGTGGAACCGGATCATATGACATGCATAGATTTGTGAGTTTTCTCTTACAATCTTGAAGTATTGTCCTATCAATAAGTAATTGATCTTTGGTCCCTCTACTGTCTCAACTACATCTCTTTTATTCTTTGGGTAAGACCTCTTACTGTTCCAGATATTGGTAAATCTCATCTGCCAAAATGCCAATCAGCATACTGAATTCCATTTGGATATCCTGGCTAAATATTCTGGTCGTATTTATTAGTGTTTCTAGTTCTGTTTTTGTTTTTGCAAACAGTTTTAGGTCATCAATGTACATTACATGGTTCATTCTTTCTTCTATGTTAGTGAACTTGTATCCAGCTTGGCATTTTCTTAGTAAATTGTTCAGGGGAACCATGGCTATAATGAACAGTAATGGTGATAGAGAATCACTTTGGAAGATCCCTCTTTGTATTTTGATTTCAGTTATGTATTGTCCATCAGCTGTCAATTCAAGTCTCCATGTTTTCATTGTATTTTCTATCAAATTGATTATCTTACCTGATATCTTGTACATTCTCAGTCATTCTATTATCTATGCTTGCGGGATTTTATCATGTGCTTACTTATAGTCTATCCACGTCATAACTAAATTATTTTTCTACTTTTAACCTCCTTCAGGGTCCTTTCGTCTATGTATAATAGGTTATGCAGCGTGTCAAGTTCAAGTACCCCAGGTACTTGTAACCTTCTGCATTAGGATGTCTTAATCTTTCACCATTTGGCAAGATGCTGCTTTTCATGGTTGCTCTCTTCCTTCGTTTAAGAGCAACAACTGCATATTTAGAAATTCCAGACTCAATATTTATATCTTCACTCCAGTACTGTACAGTTTGAACCAAAGAGTCAATTTCGTTATCCGTTTTGCCAACCAATTTCAGATCGTCCATATAGTTGATCTTCAGTCCATTCTTCTCCAGTTGGTAATTTTTGTCTTAGTATATATGCTAATGGTATGAATGCTATCACAAATAGAAGTAGCGAAAAGGAGTCTCCTTGAATGATTCAGCGTTTAATGCTGACTCTCCCTATTAGTTTCCCATTTGAAAAAAAAATGTGGGTTTTCCAACTGCTCATAATTTCGATATTATTATTATTATTATTATTATTATTATTATTATTATTATTATTATTATTATTTCATGTATCCATATAAAATGTTATAAGGATAGATAATATTTTATGTATCGATTTTCAGTATTTATTTTAGCAATAAGTTGAGCTAGATAGTAAGTAAAAATGTATTTATGGTAATTAAGCTACACGGAATTCTCTACTTATACACACGTTTATATTGCCTCTTAGAAAAACTTAAATGTTAATTAATATTAATGTTTTCCATATACATACATACATACATACATACATACATACATAAAAACGGTCTAAAAAACGATTATTTTCACTGAAAGACTATTCATTTTCGTCAATGTCATTTGCAAGTCAACCATTGTCTCCTTGTAATACATTTGAAATTGGTAAAAAAAAACCCGAACAAACAAACAAACAAACAAACAAACAAACAAACAAACAAACAAACAGTATGACATTTATTATGTGAAATTTAATATTTAAAAAGTGTCGAATAGATGGGATCACAGGACAGAAAAGTTTGTTGGTTCGGTCTCAAATGTAATATCCCAATTACTTTAACTCAGCAAAACGGATGAAGACATCGTCTGCATAATGCAGTGCATGGTTTCACAGAAAGAATAGTCTGTCCTGAAAACTCTGCTTCTTGAAATAGGTTGTAGCAGAAACATGTATGCACATATGTAGCAAATAATGTTTGTGTATATATATATATATGTATATATATATATATATATATATATATATATATATAGCTTAATGTGTAAGAAAAGAGAGAGTTCAATTCCACAAGAGGAGACTTATCCGGATAATGCTAAGCTCAACAATTATTATTGGAGCTTATACAATTGTTGTCCTATTATATATATATATATATATATATATATATATATATATATATATATATATATATATATATATATATATAAGGCTGAACGTCTATGTGTGTGTCTGGTCACGAATAGGCTCCTATATGGTTGACTATTATAAAAAACTGATTACATATTATGATAGATGTATCGAGACACAGGAATGGGCATGTTTGATCTGGCATAATGATGATTCATTAAAATTGTGGGGTCTGCGTACGCGCCTGCTCCACAAAGTATGGAAATAATAAAAAAAAAAACGTTTACAAGTGTTTTTGATATAGATGTACATAATGATACTTTGATAAGTATATTTTAACTTAAATAGGGATGGTATAATAAAATTGTGGAGTCTGCGTTCGCGCCTGTCCTCCATAGAATGGAAATAGGCACAAACTTTAATAAAGACTTTTCATATCTATCTGCGTAAGTATACTTTGATAATTATGTTTCAGTTTGAAGAAATATGGGAAAATAAAATTATGGGGTGTTCGTTCGCGCCTGACCTCCATAGAATGGAAATATGTCACAAAGTTTAACAAGGTTTTTTAATATAGATCCACAGAATATTGTGATAGGTTTTTCAGTGTGAACAGGTATGTTATAATAAATTATGGGAGTTATCTATTTTATTTTTACTTTCATCATATTTTGCTTTGGTTTTGATACCCCAAATTCAAAGCTATCTCTTTATAATTCTTCCTTTTCATAACCTATCATTATTTATTGTAAATTTACAAATAAATCAGAGTCCATTTTCCGAACGCTATTTTTGAATCCAGTCAATGACGAGTACTTTTGCTAGCATATATATATATATATATATATATATATATATATATATATATATATATATATATATATATATTGAGAAAAATAGAAAAACCGAATAAAATTATTAAAATAATCAATGTTTCGTCCCTATTTCAGAGGACATCTTCAGGATATTGAAGTAAAAATGCAAGAAAAGAAAAAATCATAGATCATACAAAAAAGAGAACAGTTTTTGAATCTTGTTGGATGTGAGGGTTTGGGGAGAGTGCGTGGTAGATTTTAATGTCTGTTTTATTGTTGTGGAAGTTGTTTGTATCAAGTGAAAACCAAGTCTATTAAGAGTGTCGTAGATTTTTGTATTTTTGGTGTGGGTGGGAATGAAAAGATGTCTGTTTAATAGTGAGGTATTTGTATTATTTTTCTGTCTGTTTATATTATAGTGTATTTTCGTAGCTTTTTTCTTTGCGTAAGAAATGAAATAGGATGGGTACTGTAGTTTTTTTTTTAAACATTCGTAATGTATTGAAATTCATCATTAAGATATTGGGGGCTGCATATTCTAAAGACACGCAAGAAAAAACCAATAATCATGCCAGTCTTTATTTTATCATTGTGGTGCGAGTAGTAATGAATATAATCGTTTTTGTGTGTGGTCTTTCTATGTACTTTGAAACTCAGATCGGTTTCTGATCTGATGGGGAGTATGTCTAGAAAAGCTAGGGAGTGGTCTTGTTCGGATTCATGTGTAAATTTTATAGATGGTTCTACTGAGTTTAATTTATTTCTAATTTGTTGTATTTGTGTGTTTTTATGGAGAAAAATAAGAATGTCATCTATATATCTAAAATATGTGGAGTTGTTAGGAAGTCTGTATTTAAAAGAGTTGGTTTCTAAGAATTCTAAGAATAGGCAGGCTAGTACACCACTAAGGGGGTTACCCATAGGGAGTCCAAATTTCTGTCTGTAGTAAAAATTATTAAACTGAAAGTAGGTTCTATCGGTGATGAGTTTTATGATTTGTATTAGTGTATCTGAGGAAAAAGGTAGGTCGGCTTTAATTTTGATTAGGTGCTTGTGAAGAAGATTGAGGCATTTTTTGATTGGAATATTGGTGTAGAGGGGAGATTATGTCTAAACTATGCATGTTTTTATTTTGTATGTCAATATTTTTTATTCTATTTAGGAGGTCACCAGAATTTTTGATATGTGAAGTGTTGATGGTGTCCATTAGTGGAGTTAGGATTTGGGCAATAGCTCGTGCTAATTTATGGGTGACGCTTCCGATGTTAGATACTATATGTCTCATAGGGACGTTTTCTTTATGTATTTTGGGGATGCCGTATAATATAGGAATAGTGGGGTGGTATTCTATGTTATTTATCCATCTTGTATAATTTCCGATAAGTTTTTTTATGGATTTATTAAAAGTTTCGAAATCTTTTTGTATTGATTTTAAATCTATCGGAGTATATATATCTCCGTCTACCAAGCACTCTCCCAAAACCCTCACATCCGACGCCGGTATATATTTCATCCCATGTAACAATTGTCTACAAGCATACATAGGTGAAACACAGCGTAAATTGAAACTAAGACTTTACGAAGCCAGAAGAGATATAAGGAATGGTAACGCCCAAAATGCACTCTTTTGCCATTGTGCAGAACACGATCACTCATTTAATTTAGATCATGCGAAAATTATAAACGTGATAGATAGAGCTAAAAGAAGACTTAGAATCAGCACTAATATTAAATACTAGTATTATTATGCAAATAAAGGGCTTCTACCATTTAGCCCCTAGCATAGGGAAAATAATAATCAAAGAACAAAATATCAAAACAGATCCTGTTAACCGTTTTTCCTTAAATATTTCAACAAAAGGAATAAGTTTAGAGAGAAAAAAAGTGTACATATTTATTTAACGCATTTTTTAAAAGTGTATATATAGACATTGAACAACCCAACCTTCCCATACGCACACATATGTTTGTCCTTCCCGACATGGGTAGGATTCAAAAACTGTTCTCTTTTTCGTATGGTCTATGATTTTTTCTTTTCTTGCATTTTTACTTCAATATCCTGAAGATGTCCTCTGAAATAGGGACGAAACATTGATTATTTTAATAATTTCATTCGGTTTTTCTATTTTTCTCAAAACATAGCGTCAACCACCGCTGGTATTTTTATTTTTATTATATATATATATATATATATATATATATATATATATATATATATATATATATATATACTAGCATGGGTGCCCAGCGTTGCCCGGGTATTTGGAGGTGTATGTTGAGAATTAAAAAAAAAAAAAACGGTCAATTTTTTTAAACTTTGACCCCTAAGTCTGTAGACTTAAAATTGACAGAGTTATTGCGTAGGGAAATGTAAACACACAGACACACAGATACACCCACAAACATACACTTTCACTTTTATAGATATATAGACTAGCATTTCAGCCCGGCGTTGCCTGGGTGTTTTGAGGTGTATGCTGAGCAAATAGAAAAAAACAGTCAATTTTTTAAACTTTCACCCCTATTATGACCCCTTAACATTTATTGTTTTGGGCTCAAATCGAGTTTAGAGCCATCTCCAAGTAACCTATATCTAAAATTTCAAGTGTTTAGACCCCAAATTGTCGGAGGAGTTTGGTAGAGTTCTCAAAGGTCAAATCGTTGAACTTGGACCCCTTAACAGCCAAATTTCTGGTCAAAAACCGATCACATCGATTTTCCCAAATCTCAGTATCCTGTATATCAAATTTCGAGCCTGCAGACTTAAAATTAACAGAGTTATTGCGAAGGGAAATGTACACAGACAGATAGAAAGACACATACACAGACACACAGACATGTTCATTTTTATAGATATACTAGCATTTCGGTTCGGCGTTGCTCGGGTGTTTGAAGGTGTATGCTGAGCAAAAAAAAAAAATATGTATGGAAATGTACACAGACAGACACTTTTACTTACATATATATATATATATATATATATATATATATATATATATATATATATATATATATATATATAATTACGTTCTGCTTGTTATTAAGCACTTTTTGGTAAACACCAGAATATATATAAGTATGTGAAAATGAATGACAGATCCCAAAAACATTTTGATTGCTCCCTTCCTTCACTTTGTAGAGAACTAGAGTTATAAATCCTAGTCCCGTTACAAAAGAAAAATAATGAAACGAATGGAATGAAGGAAACAAAGACTCAATTACTGGATAAGATAAACGTGTCATTTATTTATTGTTGAAATAATGAATGTTTTAGATATAACACGTGTTCATGTCCGCGCGGGTGTAACCATCGTTTGTTGCGGGATTGGTAGTATAGAAGGAAAAAGGAAATGTGTGTTCATCTCACGTTCGGGTCACTATCGTTTGTTCGCGCGTTGGAAGAGAAGTGAGTGAATGTAGTGGAAAATGGGAATGATAGTCCAGCGTGTAGACAAAGAAAAAGATAGAGAGTTGACATCAGTTAAACTGTGCACCATGTTAGCCGTCAGCTACGCGGTGGTGTTCTCTGGCACAAGTAGTAGATAGAGAGAGAAAGAGTGAGAATGTCAATCCAGTTCATGGAGAGAGAAAGCATATAAAGTGTACATACGGTCTGTTAGCTTTTTGTCCCACATGGTAGCAAATGGCGTGAGGGACGCGCGTGCGCACGCCTGCCGAAACGGCGGTGGCTGGTGCGCCGACCACTCACCTCGGAAGGCGAGATGGAAAAGAAAGATGCTGCTTATTGCTCTTGCTTTTATACTTGTTTCCGGTGGTCTTTTGCGCATGTGTGGATTTCCTTTGAAAGGGGACGTGAGGTTGTCCATGCGTGTGTGTATGTGCGTACGTAAGCGTGTGTGAGTATACACGTGAATGTGAGTGTATGTACGCGAACATGAATATATGTACGTGTGTGGACGTGGGCGCGTATGTTTGTGTGCACGTATGTATATGACAAGTAATATAGCTTGCAATGTGAACGTGTGTTTTTGTGTGAGACTAGAAAAGGCTCGCGCAACTTAAAAATACAAGAAATCAAACAATTTTAATGAAATTTAAATTATTTATTAATTAACGATCACAGAACCCATTAGTTTGTAAAATCTTTATTAAAATGTTTTATTTCATGTAAACGAAAAAACATTTGTTAAAGTTTTAGTTTTATTTATAGAATGAATTTATTTTTGCTTTTTTTATGGAAATAAAGCATCACAGATGTTTACAATTTAAAAAATGTTTGATATTTCAAGAACATTATGCAAAAAGCCGTCCGTGTTAATAAAATCAATATAACTTTAAGAAATATTAATTTCTCGAACTAACGATATTGTCATTGAATTAAGCATTGTTTATTTACTATTTTCACACAAAAAAAAAATCAGTGCAAAAAAATATTTCATGCGATTTCAATGATAACAATTCTCGTGAAAATATTATCCTTGTACACATTAGCGTAAGATTTTTTTTTCAATGTTGAAAATAAAAATAAAAATAAAATTGTAAAATTGAGATCCGGATTTCTAAGAAAAAAAAATAGTATTATTTCTACTAACGGTTTATTTTAAGATGTACGGATGGGCATCATTGTAAAAAAAAAAAAAAAAAAAAAAAAAAACGGGATTTACATCCCACCGGCCTATTCTATTTAATATAAATAAGTGTTTTAGTCTATTTTTTCAATGAATAAATTGTCATTGTAATCAGTGATTTAAACGGATCTATTTTCACACTTAAAATGCACTTTTACTTTTATTTAAAAAAGATTACAACACGTTAAAGTCATCATGTAAAAAAATAACTAAATATTCTAATTAAATATTTCCTTTTTATTATAACAAAATACATAAATTCCTAAATTAATGAATATTTGTTTTTATAATCGTCAAAAATACAACAATTAAGATATAATAATGTTTCAATTATGGAGAGGAGGTAAGTGGTTTTTCTACAGTTCTGTGGGTTATATTTTAAGATGTTTGTAAGGAGGGAGATATTTTGGGGATGAGCCAGATTCAGAGAAATATTTTCAGTGAAAAAGATTTGCAGGTTTTTATATTCAAATTTGAGAAAACGAGAGGTATTGTAATATTTGTTTATTGGTTGTTATAACTGACAAAGTGGATACAAATATTAGCTTGAGAGGAATATTTTATTTTCTTAGTTTTTACATACTTTTAGAATTCTGTGTCTGCTCTTCGCATGACACGTGTGACAACGTAGAAGCCTGGAGACTGACTGTCCAATCCTTTTAGGTCAATCATCGGTCAAAGAAAGAGAGAGAGAGAGAGAGAGAGAGAGAGAGAGCGAGAGAGAGAGAGAGAGGGGGGGGGGAGCGAACAGCAACATCAGAAGAGAAAAGGGAATAGATTTTTGGGTATCTTGGTTAGTTGAGTTCTTTTAGAGAAAGAGCGGATTAAAGAAACAATGTCTTTTCTTCATGGTAGTAGTATGTGGCCTGAGGTCACTTAGGTTCACTCCTACAGCATTATCCGACGGTAAACAACATAAAATAATGAGTTAAGAAGACATATATTAACAAAAGAGATTATATATCTTTATAATGGAAAATTTACAGCGATAGAAAAACATAGAATGTTCGTGAATATTCTTAGAGTTCTTGTAAAAACAAGGGGATTTATTAGCTGAGACATTTGAGGAAGTCTAGATCGATTAATTAAGAGCCATAAGTTTCAAGGATCAGAAAATTTGTATTCAAAACTTCTCGGTTCAATTAAATAAATTATAATTCATAGAAAGTTGTTTATAAAAGTCAACGTTCTTTTGTTTTTGTGTAAGTAAAATATTTTAGTCAGGAGGATTGGGAAAATTTCAATAAATAAGGTTTAACAGATTGACAGGCGATAATAAGTCGATGAGTTGTATGTGTGTTCGTTAATATTTGTGTGCGTGAGTGGAAGGACAGGTTGTAAAGATGATGAGCGCACAGAGTATGTGCGTTAGCAACACCGATCTGCAGATTCGGGTCAACTGGGTTCCACTGGTTTATTGAAGAAAGATCTGGCTTTGAAAGAGTTTAGGCAGCTCCCAGAAAGACTTTTTCAAATAAATTCAGAAAGTTTTTTGCTTGATCCAAAATATAATTGTTTGTATTTAGGATACTGTATGCGCAGACGATATGCGTACAAACACGTTTATGCATTTTGATTTTGTACATCAATATGTAAACACCGATGCTGCACAATTTCTTGATAAATTTTATTCTTTATAAATTGAAAGTAAAATTGAATTTTGATTATTTTGGGCTTCCATAGAAATTCTGCACAGCACCTTGTCATTTGTTAAGATGAAGTGAAGGTCGATTTCTGTTACTAAACTCGCTTTTGGGGGATAGTCAAACATTTTTTGTAAAAACAAGGTGCTTTACTAATTATCTTCAAAATAGTTTCAGAAAACTAACATCCCATCGTTAAAGGGATTTTTACACTTTGTGAAGATTTGAATCCGCACAGCTAAAAGAATCGAGAATTCGCAATTATAATTATTCACCTAGAATGTTGTATCGTTCGATTTTCAAGGTTCTATTTGCGAATTCCAACAAATTAACTTATTTAACTTTCAATTTTAACTGAATTTCTGAGTTTTCGTAGCTGCCGTGAAAACATTTTTGATTATAATTTTTTTTTTTTTGTGTAAAAATATATTTTTTCCTTCTAAAGATTAACTTTAGGCTTTAATTTTTTAAACCCAATAAAAAGTTAATCAGAAACTTATAAACAAATTATGATAATGCGAATTATATTGTTTGCTATGGACTTCGAATCGTCTATTCTTCTGCATCGCCAATAAATAAAGTCTTTTTCACATGAATATTTTATTCCTATAGTATACCATAC
This sequence comes from Euprymna scolopes, assembly GCF_053919585.1. Lineage (NCBI taxonomy): Eukaryota > Metazoa > Mollusca > Cephalopoda > Sepiida > Sepiolidae > Euprymna > Euprymna scolopes. The sequence continues at coordinate 25,751 of NW_027633444.1, forward strand.
TCTTGAATATGCCCCACCTTCTTTTCTAGATAAATTATGAGTAAACCATTGGCCCTGACTAGATATGCGCAACATAAATGCTCAAAATGTACGTACGTGCAAAATGAATGCCGATGATCAAAATGTATAAACATTTTGACCTCTCCCTTTACTTAAAAATTCACCAAAAAATCAGGAAATTAACCAATTTTAATGAAATTTTCAGTATTTATCAAATAATGATCACGGAATATAATGACCCCATTATTTTTTTACTTAAATCTTGGTGAAATGCATTATTAAAATACCTTTACTAAAGTTATGGTCTTCAGTAGTATAAAAAAATGCATGGATTTATTTTTGCCTTCTTTTTTAGGAAAATAAAACATTATAAAATATAACAATTAAAAAAATTTTTTTTACAGATACATTACGAACCCCCCCCCCAAAAAAAACACCCTAAAGTCCGTATTAATGAATTCAATTAACTTGAAGAAAAATTAATTTCTTTAACTACCGATATTATTATTGAATTAAGCATTGTTTATTTAATATTTTCACACACAAAAATTACATTTGCAATTTTTTTTTTGAATTACAGGTTTCGCATAATTTTTAAATGCACAATTCTAATATTTTCTTTACTTGCATGGATGTGAAAATTTCGGCGTAACAATGTTTATATAATCTTGAAAAATAACCCTTTTTTTAATTTAAAAGCAGGAACATAAAAAAAAAAAATTAAATTAAAAATTGGTAAAAATTAGACAAACGTTCACGATAGAGAGGTACGGATGCACATCTGTGAAGAAAAAAAAGTACAATAGCACCCCTTACCTCTCTTTAAGCTTCCGTATAATCCATGTGACGAGGATTTTTTTTTTTTTTTTACGGTTGAACAAAGCGAAAATCTCTCGCTTTTGGGAGCTAATTAAGCTATTTCTGCACAAACAAGGTGCTTTTGTTTGTTTTTGTTTTTTTTGTTTTGTTTTTTAAATTTGATTTAATACCTGAGGACTTTACTAATTATTATAGACCCAGAAAACTAACATTTATCTCTCAAAGGACTTTTACAATGAATTTATTTAACTTCAAAATTTAGCTGAATTAGCTCGCCGCGAAAATATTTTTCCTAACTTTTTTTTTTTTTTTTTTTCACGTGTACAAATATTTTTTTTTTTTCCTTTTGAAAATTAACTTTAGTATTTAATCTTTCAAATACAATCAAAAAGTAGTCGGAAGCCTACAAAAAAAAAATAAATAAATAAATAAAATAAAAAATAAAAAAAATGATAAATCGGCTTTCAAAACTATGTCCCCCTATCTTTATTCAGCCATTATTGCTCTATCAGTTTCCACCATTAAATTGCATGTACCTAATATATAAAGATTATGACATGTTGAACGTAAGTCAGGTAGCATTAGCAAAGCATTAGCAACGTATTAAATCTGAAGTAAAAACACATTTTAAATAAGAAAATACTATTATTAATGAATAAGTAATGCAGAAGAATAGGCCACCCGAATTCGCAGCAAACCGTGTCAGATAAAAAAAAACGTATCATTTTTTTTTAAATAAGTAATTAATACATATTTCATAAAGTAATATGATACTATAATAATACTAAAAGCAAATTCAAAACAGAGAAATAATATTTATCTTTATTATTTTTATGCAAAAAAATATAATGCGAATTATACTATTTGCTGCGGACTTTGAATCGCCTATTCTTCTGAATCATTAATAAATAAAGTCTTTTTTTTACATGAATAGTTTATTCCCATTATATCTTACTGTTGAATTGCCCCTCCTTCTTTTCTATATAAGTTATGAAAGGAAAAGTGGATCTCTTTGTTTTGATTCATAACAAATACATCCAGATTTACTTCCCTTTATCATTTCAATTGCTTTTATAAAAATTTGAAATTTGATGTTTAGAGTTACCTCCCTTAGAATTTATTTATCATTTTATTGCTTTTCGTTTTGTGCCTATTTACTTGCCTCCTCACGAGGGCAGAGTTAGATACAAGGTCGGTTTTTAATGTGGGGGAAAATCCAGCTCCCCCAAAAGGGGCATTCTGGATAGGAACAAAAATTAAAATTGTCTCAGTCATGAAGGATTTCTCTTCTACTGATCGAGGACAGAAAAGGCGAAGTGTAGCACTGTAGCAGCATAAAAGCATGTCATTATTTGTTTTAAATTAACTTTTTTGGTGGGAGTGTGACGAATACATAATAACATAGAATCTCAGTGCATTCCGATAACAAACAAGAAGTTTTCATTTTATTTGAGTTAACATTGCGGATCTCAACATGTCCTTATCGTCTGGGAGGAGTGAAATAAGGTTGCGCCCTGATTCACACTCTGTTCAGAAAACAAACACGACTAACAGAAAAATCTCACCCTTTCACTGTAAAGGTCCCTGGATTTTGGAAAACTTTCTACCCTAATAGTTTATTTCCTTGAATTGCTTACCTTTAGAGTTCCCTCATTGCTCTCTGTTTCCCCAACTGTACCAACATGCAGAAATTTAAATATAATGTGAACAAACATCTTGTGGCATTCATATGTCTCGATGGCAATATGTCTTGTTTGTGATTATTAAAAAAAACACTCCCCGGACAATGAGCCAATGTGAACCCTTAACGATCCCTAATAGGGATCTCCTTCATCACATACGAGTAAATTCTCGGTCACGGACCCCAATGTTACCTGTACTTGTTCTTCACATGGGACTCAGTCAATCTGGTCAGAATCACTTCCCCTTTGGGTTGATAGGTCACTGCTTCGTTGATCTGTCACACTGGAAATGAATCAATTTCATGCACATAAAAGAAAGACAGACTCGGATATATCTATTCTACAGGTTAATTCAAGGTAGATGTACAAAATATAACTTATATAGAATTGTTCAGATGTTGATTTGATAAAAATCGACCGAGTCCCAATTAAATTTAATTACTCTTAGGTTTGCTGTGGTGACGGTCGGGAAGAAAGAGAGGGGTGTGACGACCCTTCGATTAGTATTAGATTCGCTCAAATCTCAGCTCCCACTGCACTCCAACTGCGCTCCCACTGCAGATTTTTGTATGGGGACCTGTTTATGTAATGCGGTGACGGTTAGGTCGGGGTAAGTATCTGGACCAATCACCACTGAGTACGTCACCTCAGGGGAATCTTCGTGTGTGTGTGTGTGTGTGTGTGTGTGTGTGTGTGTGTGTATCTGTAAATCTGCAAGCTGTCTCAGGCCTGTTTTCTCACGATTGAAAGAGATTAACCCCATGACCTCCCAGTCTGGTACTGCACTCAGAGGCCAGACGTCCCCGAGTCAGGGCTCACTGGCACCGGAAACGAAATTATATTTTGTTATGTCTCTCAAAGTGACATCAAATTGTCATTTTCACCAAACAATCAGATTTATATGTCGGTTTCATAAAAATAATAAAATTTATAACTTAACTCTTCCTTTCAGCAGGGTCGGTTGCCGCTGGTCAGGCATACAATAATACTTAACAATAAAACAATCATCTCTACCCGGCATTCTCCAATGTTTCGGGTCTCAGCCACCCCCACCCCCTTTGGGGAGTCCAATCGTTCCTTAGGACGGTCACGTCATACCAACTTTAAAGTCTGGTCAAGGTACCTGACAGACTTCTTTAAAGACAATACAACACTCACTCAAGCAAGGACTAACAGCAGCTCATAATTCGCTTTTGTGATTTATTTAAAAATATTTTATACTAATGAGTCGATACTTACCAAGACCAACAGCCACTCGAAGGTAATGATTGATGAGATTGTCAGTTGGATGATTAAGAATACGATGAGAGAATTGAAAACGATGGACAAAATGGATAACCTTTGATTACTTGACTCGGCTTAAAAAATATTTGTTGACAATGGACTTGCAGATTCACAGATGTTAAATTCTTGTTTTTAGGTACACAGTGCAAGAAAGGAAAGTTTTTGTTGTAGAAAATGAGTTCTTGCTGAAAATGTTTTACAGGGGAGATCGAGTCAAGCACCTTCCATAAAAATAACAATAGAGTAGAAAAAAAACCCGGCAAGAGATCATTAGATTGCTAATTCAATTTTCTAAGTATCTCCCCCCCCCCATGTGGTCGCAGATCAAAACAAGAAATCACCCAAGCACCTATGGAATTTCTCTGAAAGTCAGCTTAAGTGAATGTCAATTTTAGGATCCACAGACTTCACCTTATGCAATACCATCAGAAACCAAATGAGTCATTAGATAATTTCATTACCTGAGCCAGAACATTAGCATAAAAATGTGACTTCAAAGATGAGGAGTTGCGTCCATCATATTTTGAATACCATATGGCGCTTTCTAGAATATGCTCTATAGCAAACCAAAACGCTACAGCATAGCAAACATAATAACTGAAGGCTGGAAGTGTGAAGCCCTTAGTGTTGGAAACAACCAGCTGAACCATCTCGGAATACCAAAAGCAGAAAGAATATATAATATTAACTGAAGTAGTAATACAAGCCACAAGCTTCAACAGCACCCAGCATAGTGATGAGTGCTCTGCATGTGAAAGCAAGTAACATTGGGTGAGGTACTGCAGAAAGACTAAATCAAGGGAATGCAGAAAGAAAAGCAGACACAGAAGAAAATCTCGCAACCACCAGTACCAAACCCCAAGTGGAACCAGTCACAAGAGACAAAAAAGAAAACATCAACCACATGCATAAGGTGATTACTTATAACATTTCCATTTTCTAACTATCAGTGCTAAATGCATGGATAATACAAAAAAGAAAGCCAGAAACGAAGCCTACACAAAACTGAATATTAGATCACCTGCAGCTGATATGCAGAACACATCACACGCTTCACAAAAGAAATTCTGAGATAACTTGGATGCCTACTAGACGCTATCCTCGAGTATCTAAGGTTTCTCTGTACAGGGGTTTGCCAGAACAACCTGGCATGAGGATACTTTTCCCTGGAAGTAAACCCTGACCAAATATTCCAGATCACATTTTGTATTCGCAGCCCAAATAAGATCTCCTCATTATGGCTAACTTACATTAGCTTTTACAAGGAATGGTGCACCTGCTCCAGGTGATGCTATCTCGGGTATTAGCACAAAGCTTGATACTTCACCAGACTAGATAAATTCTTGTCCTGGAGTCCAGTAAGACTAAGAGACTAAAACCAAACATATACTATAACATATGAAAATGATTAATTGGGGAGAGGAAAATTATGTTCCCAATTTCGTTACTAACTCAGTATTTGAGAGATAAAAAACTTAAATGGAACATTCGAATACCTATGTATCTCATATAGAGTTCAAGTGTTAGTCCTAGGTTGATTTCTGAGAACTTCGACTGAAGTAAAATAAAACAAAAAAGGATAACTGACAACACACTCCCACTGAGAACGTTCACAGATGTAAAGAACATCACTAAAAGCTCCATTTTGCGATCTTGCCAACATGTGAAATTTACCTCATACGGATGCAACCAAATTCAATGTTTTGGAACCATCAGTTTTCAATCCTGGCATAAAAACTCAGAGTGAACAAATGCAAAATTTTATGTTGTAGAAGTACAAGGAACGGTAGCCATAAGGCTTCCAACATGTAAAAAGTTGAAGCTAACAACCTTTTAAAAATTGATTAACTATGCCTATATCTTCTATCAGCCAACTGATGACAAAATATCCAGTTTAATAGGATTAAAATTTTTAGTAGGATTGCCAAACTCCTACTAAAGGAAGATGCAGAACCTTTCATTAATCATCCACACACATGCAATATACATCTAAAAATATCAAACTGAAGGAGAAAAGTAACAGGCTCCTTGAGGAAGATGTGGTCTGTAAAGTTGAGGAACACACAGACTGGTGCTGCAGTTTGGCATAAGGAAAGACAGGTTCCTCTGAATCTGCATGGATTCACAAAAATTCAATGTCAGCCTCAAAAGATATCCACACAAAATACCGACCATGGAAGAACTATATATAACCTTTGCCAAAATGTTCAGTAAACTTGATGCCAATGTGAGATACTGATTGGTCCAACTGGACTAGGAATCACAACGGCTGACAACCTGCAGGAAACCGTTTAGACGAGTATAATGGAAGCATCTAATATTTGGTCTCAATGTCTCACAAGATATCTTCTAAGCAAAAATGAACCAATTCCTAAAAGGCCTGGATGGTGTGGCCAGCATTGCTGATGATCTAACCATATTTTGTCAAACGATGGAACCATGATAAAAACTTGCACAACCTCATGGCCGGAGCAGCTGAGATTGGACAACAACAAGAAATATTTCATAAAGCAACCCAATATATCTTTTTTGAAACATATACACCCTTACTGGAATCAAATCAGATCCGGATAAGGTGTGTGACATTAAGCAAATGCCAAAGCCACAAAACAAAAAGGAACCATAACGTTTTCTAGATATATTAAATTACCTTTTCTCATATATTCTAAACTTCACTGAAAGGCTCACCCATTAATTCTTAAATCCCAATCACTATAGATTTGGGATCCTGACAACCAAAAGTGTGATGACATACCTTTCATACTATTATCATTGAAGGTGGATGTCTCACATTGACACACAAACCAGATACAACAATATTGAATGAGAGATGTTAGCAATTGTGCATGGTATTTAGTGATACCAAACTTACTTTTACAAGAAAGCCTTCTACATAATGACGAACCCTAATCCACTGGTCACAATATGTGCTAATCACTACATTCAACACCACACCTGCTACAGTGAATGCTATTGAAGATCTAGGACTACCTATACTGACCGACATACAGATAGTCAAATGATCCTTGCCAACAACACCCCAAGTCAATTGCCTAACACTGAAAACAACAATTGAGTTAGATGGTATAAACACAAAAGGGATGGTATAAACACAAAAGTCGATGAGGATTAAACAATCTCAATCAATCATGAACTTCTCATTGAAAAAGCAGAAAATGTTACGAAATGAAACAGTAAAGGACCCAACCATGAATTTCATTAAGGAGATCATATACCAAGGATGGCCAGATAATATCTGCGAATTACCTGCAAAGATCTTTCCGCAATGAACTTGTCAAATCTGGAATTCTATTAAAAGGCCAACAAGTACTCATCCCAGACTCCATGAGGAAGGACATCCAATACAAACTCTACCAAGGTCATCAAAGTACAGAGAAAACTTGCACGAAAATGCATGTACTGGGTAAATATCAACATCGATATATATATACATAAAGTTATGAACATTACATAGAGCCCAAGCAAAGCCGGGCTGAACTTCTAGTATATATATATATATATATATATATATATATATATATATATATATATATATATATATATATATATATATATATATAGTGTTATAATGGAATAATTCCAGGAGGAAATTCAGGTATGAGAGCTCAATGTGGTAAACAGAGCAATAACATAAAAATATAACACGGAAATTACATAATTGTCGATGCAATAATTTATTTCAACCTTATGGTATTTTCAAGCATCTAAACTAGACAATTACATTTTTGATACTGAAATAAAGAAAGAAAAAAGAATCGGGCCCCGACCGTCAAAAACCAGAGGGGTGGTAGTAGCAATCCACTTAATACATTTTATAGAGAGGGTGGGAATTAAGTTAGTAGGGGAGGGATTTTTTAAAAAAAACAACAAGAACATTATGACACTTAACGACTGTCCGGTAACCCGACGTAACAACAGACACACACCCACACACCCACACACATGCACACACACACATACATACACACACACACACACACCTAAATATGCACGTTCTTACCCGTAAATGACTTGCCACGCGTTTACTAACCTAGGAAGAAGAGGGAGAAATATACGGATATAGAGAGAAGGAAATAAACTGACAATCGGCTGTGCGTAAGGGAAAGAGAAGAAGAAAGAAAAAAGAAGGAAGAGAGTGACCATCCGCTGCCTGTCATATGGTTTAATTTAGTCTAGACTCTCAGAGAAAGAGAAGGGAAAGAAAATGAAGATTATACGCGCGTCATAGAGTTAATTGGGTCATGGAAAATAAGTCTATTAAAAGATATATAAAAAAAGTTATATACAAAGTTTTAAAACTATCTGTATGTTTTCATGTTAAAATTAGTTTGAAATAAATATTATCTTATAATACGTTTAAATTTTCTATATTGTATTTGTAATATATATATATAGACTAGCAGTTCAGCCCAGCTTTGCTCGGGCCCTATGTACTGTTCATAACTTTATGTGCATATGCATATATATATATATATTACAAAGTTTGACTCATGTCCAGGGAACCTACATCTAAAATTTCAAGTGTTTAGACCCAAAATTGGTGGACGAGTTTGGTAGAGTCTTCATCTTTGACCTTTTAGCAACCAAATTTTCGCCCCAAAACTGATTAAAAAGCTGCATGTCAATAAAATCATCTTGTATTTTTATTGGATGATAAAACAAGAAAATTTGGAAAATTTAATATAAAAAGGAAAAACATTCTGTAAGATATCTTTATTAAGAAAAAATATTTTAACATTTTGATGTTCTTGAAAAAATATTGTTTTAAACATAGCTGTTTTTATGTCTACTTGATGAAATAAAAATATCCATGGTCTCATTACTGGTCTTTTTATTTACCAATGGCTGACTAGGATAGCTTTTTTACATCCATATCAAATCTCCCTCTGCGTTCCATGTTTAAAAAGCACATGTCCTTCATAGTATCAGACCTTGCAGAATGGTTAATTGTAGGTATAGACCGCTTCATGCCCTCAAAAAAATTCCATCAAAAACCTAACAGCCAGCTGTGGTTCTCTCCAGCATGTGATGCTGCCATTGTGCACAGAAATCACTATTTCCATTGCTTCTAACCTAATAGATGTACTGAGACTAAAGCTGCCTCCAGGACTGCCAGCAACCACTGTAAAAGAGTAATAAAGAATGTGAGAGAGTTGTATGCTCAATCCATCAAGTCCAAAGTAGTTGAGCAGTGGTTTGGTTCCCACCAATTTTGGTAAATAACAAACAGGGCCTTGAATAGAAGTGTGTGCTCTATCCCAACCATCATCAATGGATCTGAGGTAATCTAATCAGCATCGGGCAATGCCAAACTCTGTCAAAAACTTTGCAGCTAATTCTACCCTATGCAATAAGGGCCGCCACCCCTGTATTTCCTCCTGTGTCTGAAAACATGCTATGTGACATACAAATATCTGTGTGAGATGTTGGCAAAAATCTTGATTCCAGCAATGGTCTACTCTACAAAATCTCCAGCTACATTATAGCTGGAAATTTCTTCTCAATTATTAAATAATTTCTCTCTGATAAGTTCATAAAAGCAATGGTTGATGGGCAGAAATCAGAAGCTCATGGTATTAATGCTGGAGTCCATCAGGGATCCATCCTGGGCCCAACTCTCTTCCTGATCTACATCAATGATCTCCCAAATCACATTCTAAGATCATTCGTAAACATTTATACTGACAACAATACCATCTATGGCAACACTTCAAAGGCCGTAAATAACCAAGTTCCTGCTGATTTTCTCTCCTCTGATCTTGATCACGTGGTACAATGAGGAAAGAGGTGGCTGGTTACTTTTAATACATCTAAAACCAAGCTTCTATCTTTCCATCATCAATGCTCTGATCCCCGTCTGGTATCAATTGAAATGAATGGCTCTCGTTTTGAGGAGGCTCCATGTTTTGACAAGTTTGTAGGTCTGACCTTTACTCCTGATCTGAGATGGAACACGTACATCAAATCTGTTGCCAAGGCTGCTGGAAAAATGGTAGGATCATTCTACCGCTCCAGAAGATATCTCACTGCTGATGCAATTCTCTACCTGTATAAGAGCCAAGTACATCCAAGGATGGAGTACTGTTGCCACATCTGGGCAGGAGCTGCTAGAAGCAGCTTATGCTGCCTTGACAAAGTTCAAAATAGACTTAGTAGTCTAGTATAGGATACCCTTTTCTCTTCCCTGCAACCTGTTTCCCACAGAAGAGACATTGCAAGCTTATCTTTGCTTTATCGTTATTTTCATAGCAAGTGCTCGTCTGAGCTCCAATCCATCCCCCCCCGGGCTGACTTTTATGAAAAGCTAACTGAAACCACTATCAATAATTTCTCCCACTCTTTATCTGAGCCTGAACTTAAATGTAGATTCCATGAACAAAGCTCCTTTCTTAGAACTGCACACCTATGGAAGTCTGTTCCATTTTCCTGCTTTTCAATTGACTACAATATGGTCATCTTCAAGTCCACTGTGAACAAGTTCTTGATGAGCCACCCCCTTAAGTAATCCAATTTACCAAATTTCGACTAGTAGCTACGACATTTTACCATTAACTACTGTACACTCGTTATCATTTATCCTCGAGTGGCCTCCTGGCCTTGATAAGTGATGACTCCTTTGTAAACACACACACACACACGCACATTCATCAGTAAATATGAAATGAAAATTTCAGACAACTTACCTTTTCTATCCTTACTTAATATTCCCTCATTCCTCCTCTTTCTCTGCCTTTCACATGCCTACTACACATCTATCTCAGTTTACTTCTACTATCCCTCCTGGATTTTTTCTTCCTTTATCATATAAAAAGTTTTGTTTCAATAAAAAGTCAACTCACCAAATTAATATGATTTAGTTTTATAAAAATGGTGTACGAAAGTGTAAGAGTTCTTCATAAAAATTTAAATACTTCATAAAAATTTAAATACTGCCGATTTTTATAAAATTTTAACAATGGGTATTAAACACCAATTAATAAATGTTTTTGAAATTTAAGGATTTAGTAGCCATAATATTGGTACAACTTTCGATTTGAAAATTCAAATTTTACATCACATTTGATCCCTAGTCATTAGATACTAACCCTTTAAATTTCAATTTCTTCTTGAGACCAATTTAAACTTAAGCCTTAAATTTTAGACATTTCCTAGAATCAAAATGATGTAATTAATTTCGAATAAAATTGGAGTAAGGATTCTATAATAAGGTTTCAAAGGTGTCATGCTTTTAATCTTCATATGGGAACATAAAAGTAGTGCAAAACTGTTGTTTCAGGGATTTCATTTGATCCTACCTTCTAGTATATATATATATATATATATATATATATATATATATATATATATATATATATATATATATATATATATATATATATATATATATAAGCAAAAGTACCTGCCGTTGACTGGGTTCAAAAACAGCCTACAGAAAATGGACTCTGATTTATGAAAGTATGATAGGTTATGAAAAGGAAGGGTTGTAAATTTGGGTTGAATTTGGGGGTATCAAAATCAAAGCAAAATATGATGAAAGTAAAAATAAAATAGATAAACCCCATAATTTATTATAATATACCTGTTCACACTGAAACACTTATCACAATATTCTGTGGACCTATATTAAAAAACCTCGTTAAACTTTGTGACATATTTCCCTTCTGTAGCGGTCAGGTGCGAACGAAAACCCCATAATTTTATTATACCATATTTCTTAAACAGAAACATAATTGTCAAAGTATATTTACACAGATAGATATGAAAAGTCTTTATTAAAGTTTGTGCCTATTTTCATTCTATGGAGGCCAGGCGCGAACGCAGACCACACAATTTTATTATACCATCCCTATTTAAGTTAAAACATACTTATCAAAGTATTATTATGTACATCTATATCAGAAACACTTTTTTAAAATTTTTAAATTTTTTATTTCCATACTTTGTGGACCAGGCGTGAACGCAGACCCCACAATTTTAATGAACCACTGTTCTGCCAGATCAAACATACCCATTCCTGTGTCTCGATACATCTTCTATCATTATATGTAATCAGTTTTTTAAAATAGTCAACCATATAGGAGCCTATTCGTGACCACACACACACACACACAGCTTTATATTATATATATATATATATATATATATATATATATATATATATATATATATATATATATATATATATCGATGGCTCTAACGGAAACATGAACGTAAATGTGTAGTCATGTAATGTTTGTATCAATAAATAATAATAAAAAATAGTTCTATTTATTATTGAGCACTTTCATATAAACAGCCAGGATTCTTCTGAATTTTTTACTCTGTGGATGTAAACTAACCTAGATTGACACACACACACACACACACACACACACACACACACACACACACACACACACACACACACACACACACACACACATGATATGATGATCCCTCTAATAACTATTAGAATTTTTATCAATAAAATAAAAAAGTTAAAATGTTCATCTGAGTAGAAACGTATTTCGTACTGTCTGTATTTGATTATTTTTTATCTTTAATGGCAAATCAAGTGTTCTCATTTCTCATATCGTATTGTTTGACTATCAATTTCTTATATCCCTTCTATATGTGCTTCAAATGTCAAACCGAAACATACATATCTGGCTCCTCATGTTTCCAACAAGACCATCTCAACACGGAATCATCTAAAATTATCTAGGTCAGAAATCTTGCGATTCATCTTACGATCAATCACAGTCTTTTGTCAAACCTGAAATTTTAAAAACCAACTTCCGGTGTCTAGAAATCAAAGCCCCCGTTTCCCTCTTGTCAAAGTGAGACACCGCAAGAAAACATATTCTTCATTTAGCGAATGCGATGGTCTTTAAGTTTAAAAGTTTGAGTTTTTGTTTTAACTACATTTCACTGTGGAATTCTATTATTATCCAAAAGAAGTTATTGAATTCCATCGGATATCGAATACTCGGAACATTCCCGCCAGGTTTAAAAAAAAGAAGGATTCTTCTTTTTAATTTTATCGACTTTATCGACGCTGGATGAACCCCCCCCTCCGCCCCCCCCAAAAAAGCTGATATTTTTCAAATAACTTGGTGTCAACAACAATCATTGAAATATCAATATATTCCTCTATACTTTTACTTAGAATACAAACTCTAAATAAAAATAACTCTTCATTTTTTCCAAAAACTGTGAAAGAACTTTTATTCATAGAGAAACTTTGTATGTATGAAAACGTGTTAGTTTATTGTCAAAATAAAATAAAGCTTACATTAACCCTTGGAAATATGCTAACCATTTCCCAAGAATGAAGGAATATTCCTTATTGCCATTATATTTATATTTTCTTTTTAATATTTAACACATGTGAAGATGGAAATGAAAAATAAATAAAAGGGAAAATGGAATAACATTGTTGATTTGTTATTGGTCTTCAACAACAAAAAGTAGGGAAAAAAGAAACTTAATTTTAGCTTTATGACAAATTGTTCGTTGCTCTAACCCTAATCCTAACCCATCACTATTTCACATTATATTTCATATCATACGTATTCAAATATTGCCACAAGTTTGCAAAGATGATTGTTTTTTTTTTTTTGTTTTTTTTTTTTCTGTTTTACTGCACCTGTTCTCTCCCGAGGAATGACGTCACATATTTTGAAGCAACAATTGCGACCTTAACATTCACAGACAGATTAGTTAAAACTCCAGGGACAAAAAGCTTCCTTTCTTGTTCTCCATAAAACGTTCTTGTTTGTTGCACGCTGCTAGCATTTTATTTATTCATTTATTTAATTGTCATCTTAGGTAATATTCGTTACATCCTACAAGGTGGCCATTGCGATGTTTCAATACTAAAGGAAAGTGAGACGAGTAACTCGTGACTGTTTCGAAGATGCGCTTTTCTGAACACGAAGAAAATGGCGTCAGTAATGACGTCATCATCGAATGAAGATGGAGAAGAGAGCAAATAAAAGAACAAATTTTCTTTGGCGATGAAGAATGAGAAGATTGGACATTTTTATTCTTATCAGAAGTGTTGTTAGGAAATACAGTCTACACAAACGTTTGCCAGCACGCGCATGCATCGACAACAAAAGACGACAAAAATGGCGGTTAGTGACGTGAAGGCACAATTATTGTTCCTCTTCAGAAGCACAACAGAAAGTAAACATACAAGATTGTACATGTTACTCTCCCCTCAAAAAAAAAAACAAAAAAAAACTGAATTCACATAATTGTAACAAAGGTAAAGAAGTCGCATAAAGCGCACCATGAGATCTTCGTGTGTAGACCCTCGACCAAAAGAGTTAAAAATGAAATCTAACCGTTAAATCTCGCGCGCTCACAAGCGCGGAATGAGTTTATGTACACCCACGAGATTTCTCCAAACTTTGACCACCACATGCTGCAATGATAAAAACAAAGTCAGAAAAAATATCGATTTGTCAGATGCAATGATATTTCGGCCTAACATAGAAAATTCGACAGACTTAATATAATATATTTAGTGTAACCCGATCAGACCGAATTTTATCGTTTGTTTGCTAAATCCAATGTCGCTGATGTAAGGGACATAATTCAATTTATAATTTCATTTTTTGTCGGGTATGAGTTATTCCTCTTGAATTAAATAGCAAGGCTGATTTTTTTAATGAAAAATAATGCTTTTATATATTCTTTTGATTTTTAACTAATAAATAGCCTCAAGACCTTTGCGCAAATTTTGACATATTTTCTGTCTGTCTGTCTGTATGTTTCTCTTTCTCTCCCTGTCTCTCTTTCTCTCTCTCGCTCTCTATTTCCGTCTCTCTTTCTCTCTCTCCCTCTCTCTTTCTCTCTCGCCTTTTTAACTTGGAGTTCATCATCTTTAATAATTGCTTTGTAAAATTACGTTAGTTCTGTTTATCGCATTTCTTTTAAAACAGTATACGTTCTCTTATCCATTGGTTCAACCTATTAACATCACGGAAAAACAGAAAAAATTTTCTCAAAGAGAATTCTTTTTTTTTTTTTTCCTTTTCTTTTTTTCATATGCTACATTCAATAATCACTGTGAAAATTACAAAAGAAGAAATAGATAACATTCAAAAAGGGAACACGAGAGCATATGAAGCTAAACACAAACTCAAAAAGGAGGAGGAGGAGTAATAATTGCCGCGTTGCCCCTCTGCTATTAGTTAAGAAAAGAGATGCTATTATTCGGTGATGTCGTTTCCTGTCTTAGTCAAGCCACGAAGCAACTAAAGGGTTGGACAAACTGATAAAAGAGTAAATTATCAAGAGATCGAAACTATTCCAATGAATAGTTATTTACGTTAAATATATGATGGAAATATATATAACTTGCATGCAGGCCGGCGTTTCCCTGTTGTAGCATACGCTTAAATATGATATTTTAATTCATACAGATATCGTTTTTATTATTATAGAGCAATACTCTATTATTATATTGCACCCAATGAATAGTAGTTAGCTCAAAAGTTAATATATATATATATATATATATATATATATATATATATATATATATATATATATATATATATATATATGACTCGGGTTTCATCAACTAAAATCAAAAACCAAAAACATATAGCTATCCAGCATTATTTGGTACCATCTGTACTATGTCCTTATGCACATGAAAACTTAAAAAAACTAACATTGTAAAAGGTATAAATGTATACTTGTGCATGCATAGAAGAGCACTTTAAGTTGACTTACACCTGCCAAGTTCCAATTTTTCCCAATTTTGATCTTTTAGCAGCTATTTTTATTGGCTCCAAACTAAATCGAATACTTCCACAGGTACAAGTCTGTAGACCAAATATTTACAGGGGACTTTGGTAGAGACCATTCCTTACACAGACAGATAGACAGACAAGGTTACTTATATATATATATATATATATATATATATATATATATATATATATATATATATAAGCGCAAATAGTTAATAAAACATGTTAAAAAACACTTTGAAAAAGAGTTAAAAACATATTTAATATGGAAAGGAAACACTTAATAAGTGGGTAGTCCTTAATCCGCAGAGCTTTGAAGAAATACTTTTCTAATTTTTTATTTATTTATTTATTTATTTATTTATTAATTAATTTATTTATTTTTTTTATTTTGTGTCTTTTAATAACTCTTGCTGACATTTTATTAAGTAATAACCTGTATATTTCAGTTGACCTCTTTTTTACCCTATATCTTTCGCGCCTTTTAACGTCATTTTGACATTTGCTTTTCTATTTTATATTTAATTCTATCAGCATTTAATTTTTTTTTTTCACTGCTTTTTTTCTCTTCTTTTTCACTGATTTTTCTTAATTGCATTTTATCTCGGCAGCCGTGTCAAACGCATATCTTATTTTTCTTTTATTAATATTATTGGAATTTTTTCCCCTTTTCCTTGTACATTATTATTGAATTATTCCATGGATTTCGGCCTTTTGGATTATTTTGGACCATCTTCCAATTATGTGATTTCCTTGGATTTTACTTGTGTGAATGAAAATTTAATTAACTTTCTTGGATTTACATTTTTGAATTTTACCGTCATTGGATAATTTACCTTTCACCAGACTATCCATTCATGTGAAATCACCTTTTCCTCACCATATTCCCTCTGTTTCATTTTTTGTTATCAAGTAAGATCTTTGACTTACTTGCAGTTTCATCAAATACTTTTGTATACAAAATCCGATCCCGCATTTTGCTAATTCCTACCCTCTGATGAGAAGGAAAGTATTTCTTCAAAACTCTGCGGATTAAGAACTATCCACTTATTAAGTGTTTCCTTTTCATATTAAATATGTTTTTAACTCTTTTTCAAAGTGTTTTTAACATGTTTTATTAACTATTTGCTCTTATTATAAGCTCTATCTCCTATTTGGTTTTATCGAGCTTTTACATCTGGTTGAGATTACTTTATAAATATTAATTCTTTAATATTTATAATATACTTTAGTTTTACCATCTTGGATCATTTTGGTAAATTTAATTGTAATTTTTATTTTATTTTATTTTATATATATATATATATATATATATATATATATATATATATATAATTATTTACTATAATAATTAAATATCTAC
>NW_027633445.1:0-5000 GCF_053919585.1 Euprymna scolopes
TCTAAATAGAAGCAATTGTTGTGTGGGGCTTCTTTTTCAGTTGCCATGACAGCCTTGATTATAGTATTAAAGACCTCTAATTGTTCATTGTTTAACAATTCAACATTAGGCCCGTTTGTATTTCGAGTCATATTATCTATTGGAGGATCACCTGTTGGTTCAGGTAAACCCATTGCCTGGCAAGAAGAACCATGCTCATTAAATATTGCTTTTATCAAATGAATAACTTGGGGGATATGTATATACACTGGCCCCCGCCCTTTGCGGCTCGGGCGACAAGATCAAAGTGTAGTATCTGTTCCGACAGATGCTGCACTTAAGATAATTTGTACCAGTCAATGGAGGGGAAACCCTCTATACTGGGACAATTATTATTTTTGGTAACCAGAGTGCCCCCTTTTTGCCTACTTTTAGGGGAGCTGGTTTTTACCTCACATTAAAAACGGCCTTGTGCCTAATTTGCTCAGTGGGGGAGCAAATAAATACCATCTGTTCCGACAGATACTGTAAGCAAAGACCATATGTGGGGTAACCCTACATATCTACCTTGGTCAATGTAGGGGCAACTCTTCATACCAACAGTTCCTATCCAACTCCCATTTCCCACCCATCGGGAGCTGGTCCCCATTTCCTTCCCCTCTCCCTCTCTCCACATTAAAAAACGGCCTTGTGCCTAATTTGCTCAGTGGGGAAGCAAATAAATACAAACTGGGGGATATGTATAATATATCCACCAATCCACTACACTTTACCGTAAAATTCGGCTAAAACAATTGTTGACGAATTACCTCCTTTGAATCGATATCGTCTGCTTGTGACAATTGAAGCGAAAACCTTATTAGGTATTAAATGCTAAAACATTTTAATACAGCTGGCTAATTGGCTATAAAGTAAGTTATTCCGATCTTTGATCTAACAGTTTAATTTTAAAAAAAGAGCTTAACATTTTCTTGTATCTGTTTTTTATATTAAGAAAAATGTAAGCATCATGCTGAAATAAAAAAAATGCCATTCTTAATAAGGGGAGAGGATTTGACTATTCTAAACCTTCACCTAAATAATCATTTAATGAAAAAAATGTTTAAAATGTTCTTGTATGTTTTTTATAATTTTTGTTAAATAAGAAAAATCAATAAACTTTGATAACACTATTGTAAGAATCATGCTGAAAGCCATTCTTAATATGGGGAGGGGGGTAACTATTTTGAACCTTCACCTAAATAGCGATTTAATGAAAAAAAAATTTAATGGTCTTGTATCTTTTTTTTTTATAATTTGTTTTAAAATAAAAAAATAAAAACTTTGATACCGCTATTGTAAGAATCATGCCGAAAGCCATTCTTAATATGGGGAGGAGGTTGTATCTTTTTTATAAATTTTGTTAAATGAGAAAAATCAATAAACTTTGATAACACTATTGTAAGAATCATGCTGAAAGCCATTCTTAATATGGGGAGGGGGTTAACTATTCTGAAACTTTACCTAACAATGTAAAAAAATAAGGGAAAAATATATGTATGAACAATAAATATTTCTTCGGTTAAAAAAATTATAGTGTAAATCTTTAAATAAGGAATAAATATTTATTTAAACCATAATTATTGAAACAGTATTTTACTGCATAAAAAAAACGGTTATGGGGAGAAGGGTTAACTATTTTGAACCTTCACCTAAATAGCGATTTAATGAAAAAAAAAATTCAATGGTCTTGTATCTTTTTTTTGTATAATTTGTTTTAAAATAATAATAAAAAAAAAACTTTGATACCGCTATTGTAATAATCATGCTGAAAGCCATTCTTAATATGGGGAGGGGGGTTAACTATTCTGAAACTTCACCTAACAATGTAATAAAAATAATGGAAAAAATATATGTATGAACAATAAATATTTCTTCAGTTAAATAAAATATACTGAAAATCTTTAAATAGGAAATAAATATTTCTTTAAATAAATTAAATTGTAAGTAATGAAACTAAGAGTTTTATTTCATATTAAAAAAATTGTCGTGTCCATTTTTTATAGTATTTAAATATGTATGCTCTGTCGGTGGGCATTAGAAGATGACGAATGCCTGTAAAAGAAGCAAATAAAACAGACAAAACATAAATAATAACTATGTAAACAACGTGAAGATGTATAAATGTTACAAAATTACTCGATTCGGCATTAAATAACACGAAAAAAGATTGATATGCCGTAAAACAAAAGCAAAACAGAACAAGACGTAAAATATGTTTTGACTGTTACTCAGTGTATTTGCGAATGGTGACTTTGGTTATTTATTTAATAAAGTCATTCTTGACTTTTGTAACATTTATTTCGAAACATTTTTTGTTGTGTAAATAAAAAGTAAATAAAAAAAACATAAAGTGGCACAGTAAAAAAAAAAAAAAAACGAACTCGTAACGTTAAATGTAAAAAATATATTTATTACTGAATAAAATAGAATAAACGTTCCTACAATAATAAACAGAAGGCATCGTTAAAAATGTAAGTAAAATACTATTTAAACTGTGGAACGATACCTTCTATGCATAATTGCCTTTAAAATAATCCGGAACCATAAATAGACAGTTATTATTATTTATTTTTTTTTCGGGAACTTTTGGGAAATAAAAGGGGTTACTGATTTTTAACTGATAAAGATTGAACAATAAAGGGAGATAATTCATATTAATTAATGTTTGCGATGATGATGACGCGTTTCATTAATTAATGTTTGCGATGATGATGACGTGACTCCGTACGTACAAGCAAATTAATATATAGATTATGAGAGGGAAATCTTTCTTTTTTTTTTTACGAGGGAGTCACCTTTTATCAAGGCCCGAAGTGTAAGAGATAATGAATGTAAGGTGGTAGTGTGGTCATCGTTAATGCTGTAAGTTGGGTAGAATTTGATTATTTAAGGAAACGGTTCAGCAAAAATTTGTTGACTTTGGACTTGAAGGCTACGGTGTTCTAGTCAGCCGGAAAGCAGACTAGCGGAACAGTGTTCCACATGCGGGCAGTTCTAGGAAGTAAGCTTTTGTTCGTGAAATCTGCGTTTAGATTTAGGGACAGTTAGAGACTGTGTGTAGGGAGGAGGGATTGTCGATGACACCTAAGTAGAAAATTAAATTTATATATTGATTTTTTTTCGTGCGGTGACTTTGAAATACCTGATTTGCTATCCATTTAGGAGAATGAAAATTCTGTCATAAAACATGTGCTACTGACTTCTTACGTCTTGGCATCAAGTCATTGGAGGAAGGAGATCTTCTTGTTCCGGTCGACAGCCTTTCTAGAAATGGATACTTGACTAAAATATCCAATTTGCGAATCTAAATTACTTAAATAGATGTCTGTCGACCGGTCTTTGTTTATTAGCTAAAGTACCATGACAAGGACGCCTCAAAGACATTCAGGCATGCGCTTGTTTACTGACTGATTAATGTTTCTCTTTCTTTATATCTGGGAAACTTGGAGGAAATTCTTTGCAGATAAATATCACATGGCTAGTTTAAGTCGCGCTTGTTAAGGCATGTTGAGGCTTATCTGGTTGCTGTTTCTGACTGGTAGTACAGGAGCTCTAACTCTTAGAGAGGGCTAAGAGCGACTTCCCTATCAACAGAATAAGACGGTCAAAGTTTAGATTAACCTTACAACATAAAATTAGTTATATAGTTATTATTACAACATAAGATTAGTTATATAGTTATATTTCGTCTATCGTTCTTATTCGACGACCCAAGATTGTACCCTGCTAAATTTTGTATTTGATAGCATAAATGTAGTACTCTCACTAGATCCGAATGCATAAATACATGCATTCGAAGATTTTAATGTGTACCAGCGTGATTGACTCGGATCGTTAAGCTATACAGAAGCAGCTAATAAATAGCATACAAAGTTTTACACTTCATCTCAGGGATTGCCACTTTTCCTACCTGCTTTTCAGATCATGAGGATAGGCAAACCTAACTTTGCGAATTATTATTGACCACACTATCGAGGATTGTGTGAAGGGGGGGGGGCATATCCCACATATAGCTCATATCCACGTAGTACTTGACTCCAAGCTGATCAGCCGTTACTGAAAATGATGAGATACTTTAAACAGGCTGGTTAGGAATCCATAAGGGAGTGGCGTAAGAGAAGCTCCATATTAGCTTTTCAATAACTGAAGCAATTAAACATGTTTAAGAAATGGAGCATAACGTAGATATATAAAAACATGAATTCCATTAAATAAAAATGCTCACGAATCATACTTAACCCTACGTTAGTCCCATGTGTGTCTTGTCACCAAAGTTTTGCTTAAGTGCTCATAATTCCTAGTTAGCAATTCATTTCTTTTTCTCCCTACCAGTACTCTCCTGACTCAGTGAGAGTATAGCACACATGGTATAACACAGTTGGATCTCAGTTTTCCTTAGAGGTGAATTAGATTGAAAGGTAATATTTATGCAATGAACTCATATTCATTTTTCTTACTCATTTAAATTTATGGAAACATTTTGTGTTCATCATAGATATTAAAAAATAACACAAACCGATGTATCCTGTGGATATTTTTAAATAAATGTGATCTAAATTTTTTAATTTTTCCTTAGTTTTAAAATTTATTTTATTGTATTATTTTATATTAATATCAACAAGTTGTTCAAACTGTTCAACAAGGAATGTAGATATATCATGAACCAGCAGGATAAGTATATTTTACAAAATAATATCACTATAAACATATCTGTATTACCGTGTATAAATACCCCATGGGACTAACCATGTTTGGAACACCCAGGTGACTAACACAGATTTAAAAGATAACGCCGATCCTATACAGGGGAGAACAATAAAAAAATAACACTACAGCTTTATTTTACACTTTTATTGAAAAAAAAAATAAAGTAACTTAATTATGTAGTAGAGCTGAAATTTATTTAATATAGCCATCATCAGCCTTAATCACCGCCTCAACACGGGCCCGGAACAGGGAGCATGCCTTTTCCGCAAGCT
>NW_027633445.1:10000-20000 GCF_053919585.1 Euprymna scolopes
GAATCTTCAAAGTTGCTCAATATGAGCACCATTCGTCACACGGCAGACATCTAGTCGATAGTCCATTTCCCGCCAAACGCGTTCCAGCATCTTGACGTCAATGGTTCCCACAACTGCCGTTACTCGAGCCTTTAGTTCGTCAATATCTCTTGGAAGGGGCGGCACATAGACTTGTTGCTTTAAAAAGCCCCAAAGGAAAAAGTCACACGGGGTAAGATCTGGAGACCTAGGAGGCCAGGGCATGAGAACGTCATCACCTCGCCCAGATCTCCCAAAACATCTACCAGGCAATTTGTATTAAGAAACTGCCTTACTCGAAGACTCCAGTGTGGTGGTGCACCATCTTGTTGAAAAATGAAGTCATCAGATTCTGCTTCTTCTAACTGAGCCATTAACCAGTCTTCTAGCATGTTGAGATAGGATTCACCAGTGATAGTTGCCTCTTCAAAGAAGAACGGTCCATAGACACCTTTCTTGGAAATTGCACAAAACACGTTCACTTTTGGTGAATCTCGCTCGTGCTCAAGAAGTTCATTAGGATTCTTAGTACCCAATATACGAGTGTTGTGCTTGTTAACTTTGCCATTCAGATGGAAGGTCGCCTCATCGCTAAAAACAAGCCGGTCATCAAAGCCGTTATCTTCCAACTTCTCTTGCATTACAATGCAAAAGTCACGGCGAAGTGGCTTATCAGTGTCCTTCAACTTTTGGACCAACTTGAGCTTGTAAGGTACCATTTGCATTCGTTTCCTTAAGACACGCCAGACAGTTGCTGGAGCAAGCTGAAGTTCCCTGCTGGCTCTTCTCACTGATTTACGGGGGCTCCGCTGAAAGGCTGTCCGAACTTGCTCAACTGCATCTTCTGTAGTTGAAGGGCGACCTGCACAAACACCCATCTTTCACAAATTTAGCATGCCATCTGACAACGGATTTCCTTTCAGGGGCTTCTTTTTTAAATTTCCTGCGAAATGCACGCTGAACACATGTCCACGATTCAGTCTTTGCAAATTGGAGGACGCAAAATGCCTTGTCTTGTTTAGAGAACGCCATTACTGCATATGGAAAGATAAGACGAAAATCATTAGTATGACCAAAAACTTGATTAAGCAAGCTTTAAAATGGCACCAGTTTCATTTTTCTACCTAGAATAGTTCATGAGATATACGCATTTTTAATGTTCCCAAGACTTTTGAAACACCCTGTATAAGTATAAATACACATTGGCATTTATTATACAGCGGAAGATATTACAGTGTTCGGAACGGAAAGGTGGCAATTTGAATTAAGTAGAGATTTGGCAAAATTCCTATTTGATATACATTGGGGGGGGGCAGTGAGATTGGTAGGCCGAGGAACCAAAGGCGTGGCAATATAATGAATCTGTATGGTATCCAAGTTCCGTTAGAAGAAACCAGGATGAGAAACTAAAGCACGACCAGTAAAATTGATTTTCAAAAGGCCACAAATGACGTAATCAAGTGTAATTTGAATAAATTGACATGTATCTGAACACGCAGAAATAATGATTTGTTTAGTAGTGACAGTTAGTTTGGTCACGTTTGTCTTGCTTGCTTTCGTGGGGTGAGCATGCTGGTGAGTGAAATAGCAAAGTACCACTAGCGTGTAGATGCAATGCACTTTTGTAAACAAATACAGTTTCCGGCGTTTGATAAGGTTTATCCTTGAATTCATTCACCTAAGCAGCAGCCAAATGACATAGTAGCTATAATCGCTGACTATTGTCTAGGCTGTCGGGTTTCGATCTAAGCTTGAGGCAGTTTATTGTTTAACTGCAGTAAACAACTATAATACAGGTAAACAGTCTTCTTATATATGTCTCATATTCGTATTCCCTTCCAAAACACATTCATATTAGCGAAACTAAAATGTCTTCCAAAAGGAAATTCCAAAAACTTTTAACTAAAAAATATCTGAAGAAAGCTAAAATAAGCCTCGAAACGCGTTATGAAAATATTTAAAAATATTAAAAAATGACAAAAGTCTACAAAACCTAGAATTGTTTCTGACTACACTCTTTTAAGCACACACACACACACACACACACACACACACACACACACACACACACACACACACATATATATATATTCTAGGTTTTGTAGACTTTTGCGATTTTTTAATATTTTTTAATATTTTCATAACGCGTTTCGAGGCTTATTTTAGCTTTCTTCAGATATTTTTTAGTTAAAAGTTTTTAGTTAAAAGTTTATGGAATTTCCTTTTGGAAGACATTTTAGTTTCGCTAATATGAATGTGTTTTGGAAGGGAATATATATGTATACTAGCAAAATTACCCGTCGTTGACTGGGTTCAAAAACAGCCTACAGAAAATGGACTCTGATTTATGAAGTATGATATGTTATGAAAAGGAAGGGTTGTAAAGAGATAGCTTCGAATTTGAGGGTATCAAAACCAAAGCAAAATATGATGAAAGTAAAAATAAAATAGATAAACCCCATGATTTATTATACTATACTTGTTCACACTGAAACACTTATCACAATAGTCTGTGGATCTATATTAAAAAAACTATTTAAACTTTGTGACATATTTCCATTCTATGGAGGTCAGGCGTGAACAAACCCCCATAATTTTATTATATCATTTTTCTTCAAACTGAAACATAATTATCAAAGTATACTTACGCAGATAGATATGAAAAGTCTTTATTAAAGTTTTGCGCCTATTTCCATTCAATGGAGGCCAGGCGCGAACGCAGACCCCACAATTTTATTATACCATCCCTATTTAAGTAAAAACATACTTATCAAAGTATTCTTATGTACATCTATATCAAAAAAGCTTGCAAACGTTATTTTTTTAATTTTTAAATTTTTTATTTCCATACTTTGTGGACCAGGCGCGAACGCAGACCCCACAATTTTAATGAACCACCGTGCTGCCAGATCAAACATACCCATTCCTGTGTCTCGATACATCTTCTATCATTATATGTAAACAGTTTTTTAAAATAGTCAACTTTATAGAAGCCTATTCGTGACCACACACACACACACACACACACTCACACACACACACACACACACACACACACACACACACACACACACACACATATATATATAGGCTGGAACTAATCATTTCGCATTGAAACTTGACACCCTAACTCAAATTATTAAAAAAATAATAATAAAAACTGCCTTACGCACATAAATATTATCATATTCTTGTGCACATACACATGTATACACCTTTTTCTGGAATGATTAATATAACAAATGATTGCTCTGCTGATCATACAATTCGAAACCGATATATATAACTACTTAATATATATATATATATATATATATATATATATATATATATATATATATGTATATATATATAACTACTTAATTTACTCACATAAAATTTATAAACGAAAGTATAGATTTACGCGTAAACTTTAAGTATTTACTTAAAAAGTGCTCAATACGTAGGTAGATGTAGTTAATAATTTATAAAATATATATGGCGATTAAGCTAAACTGAATATTCGGCGTTTCATCCACTCTAGGATTCCTCAGGCTTACAGGATAAGCCTGAGGAGTCCTAGAGTGGATGAAACGCCGAATATTCAGTGTAGCTTAATCGCCATATATATTTTATAAATTACTATATATGTGTGTGTGTGTGTGTGTGTGTGTGTGTGTGTGTGTGTGTGTGCGTGTGTGGAAATATGTTTTTCACAATTATATTTCACCTTTTCTTGATAGCACCTGTTTCGTAGCGCAAAAATTCATTTAATTATTATCTCAATCAATGAATCTATTCTGACCGTAACTCTTCAGAAAAAATTATTCGTTATATATATATATATATATATATTAGGTTGGTGCAAAAATAATGCCGTTTTTTTTTCACGTTCAACTTCAAAAGATCATAACTCTTTTCATAATAAACTGTATTAATCGAAACAAAAACCCTTGGAATTGACAGAGTTTTTTGCTAACGAGAAACAAGTTTATTTATCCCGTTTGCGCCCGGAGTTCTGGAAGCGATTAAGTCATTGAAGGCCGATTCGGCATCATCTCAGCTTTTGAAGCATTTTTCACGCAGGAACTTGTCGAGATGCTTGGAAAAGTGATAATCGGTGGTCAAGAGGTCCAGTGAATATGGCGGATGAGGCAGAGTCTCGTAGCCCAATTAGTTCAACTTCTGCAGGGTCAGTTAAGCAACATGTGGACGAGCGTTTTCATGGGGGAGAATTGATCCCTTCATATTGACCAATCTCGGGTACCTACATTAGAGCTTCTGGTGCATTTCGTCAGTTTTTCGGCAGTACTTATCCGCCATAATTGTTTCGCCTAGATTCAAGAAGCTGTGATTGATGAGACCGGCCGCAGACCGCTAGTCACCATAACCTTTTTTTGTGTGCTATTTCGGCTTCAGGAAAGTTTTGTGAAGCTTCTCCGGCACCCAACCACTGTGCCGACGTCGCCGATTGTTGTAGAGGATCCACTTCTCATCACACGTCATAATCCGCTCGAGAAATTTGTCGTTTTTTGTTGCGCAGAAGAAGCACAGAAGAAATCTCAAAACGACGATTTTTTTATCTTTCAATTCATGCGGCACCCATTTATCTAACTTTTTTGACTTCCCTATTTGCTTTAAATGGCAAACGACTGTTGAATGGCCCAGCTTGAGTTCAACAGAAACTTCTCGTGTGGTTTTTTGAGGATTGGCTTCATTTAAGGCTTTCAAATGTTCGATATCAACCCTAATCGGCCGGCCGCAACCGTCTTCATCTTCAAGGCTCTCGTGACCATTGCGAAATTTCTTGAACCACCGTTGTGCCACACGTTCGTTAATGGTTCCTGGGCCAAACGCATCATTGATATCACGAGCTGTCTCGGTTGCTTTTCAGTTTAGTTTGAACTGAAACAAGAAAATCGTGCAGATTTGAATTTTGTCCATGCTGTCGAAAAGTCTGCAAAACAATGAATGATGAGATTAAGAACGATAACGAATAACACGATTCGAAAGAGCGAAAAACACACTTCAAAATAATATATAACATGGCTATATATATATATATATATATATATATATATATATATATATATATATATATATATCGATGAATTAATTCAGAAAGCATGTATAAAAGTAACATATGTGAGAAAACGATATTGCTTTTGCACCAACCTAATATTAGGTGTGTTGATTCTGGTGATGTTTATTTCGATTATAAATTTTTGTTTGAGCCGAAACATGTTCAAAAGAGTAGCTATTTTGGAATATTTTTAAAATGATATCTTTAAAATTGTCAAAATAGTTATGAAACAATTGTAATGGATAAGAAAATACATAATATGATGTTTTCATTTTATATTTTGTTGTCTTGATTCTTATCATTCATTTTATTTGAAATTGCTAAAATCGTTCATATTGCAAAAAATAATTTCCACTAGATTGTTAAGAATAAAAGTTAATTTTCGTAATTAAGTAACCCTCATCCTCCCGAAAAAAAGCTGCTGACATGCCATGAAACAGACAAACCCAATGAATGCCATTGCAATTGTACCATTTCTTCTTTTGATTTCAATTTTTTTTATCGAGTTAGCATCTATCAAAGCCAATAGCGATTTGAGGATTGAGGCGGGATAATTCTCAGCTGAAAAAAGAGGAACACAATGAGAGTACTAACATTGATTAATGATACGAACCGTATTTTATTGATTATTTTTGGGTCAGTTTAGGACAAGTATTCGTGGACATTGGATTTAAAGACGATGAAGTTGTAACCAGCAGGAAAGGAATCCTGCGATAATATTCCCCTTATGTTCGAATAATTCGTTTTACGTAATAGTCGTTGTCTTGCATTTTTAATAATCTAAACACTATAATTACTCCTGCCGTTGTACCAACTGCGTGACCTAGATGTTGTATGCAACGGGGCAGAAAAAAAGGGAGGGGAAAAGTCTAGAGTGAATCCCCCAGTGGAAGCATGTTTGATGATTTGAGGATAAGATTCTTTTCTCTTCCCTGGAGAGAAACTAGAATAGACTCCCGCGACCTTAAATTTGATTGACTGCACAAAGTGGGTCAAGTTCATTATTACAAATGTATAGAAAAAGGCGGAGGACAATTCATTAAGATTTGAGGAAAATATTGGTTAAAAACTGCTCTGCCGCGGACCGAAAAAATCGTCCATGGACCACATGCGATCTGCGGGTGTCTTGTTTATGATCACTTGCGTAATGAATACAAATAAAGGGGAAAGGTTTCGCACCTACATATTAACGAGTTGGAATTGGGTAGAAGCTACAACGTCATCTTTTCGTTTGCCGCGTATTTGATGATGGCCGCGCCAGATAATGACTTCAAGAAAGTTGGTTCCCACGGCCCCTTTTTGACCTCGGCCCCTTCACAGACGGGAGGCTGATGGCTGCTGCATGGATGCTGCACCCCTTTACATTTCGTCGGAATTTTTATTTTTAAACTTTTTATTTAACTTTTTCATCCTCTCCTCTTTCTTCTTCTTCTTCTTCTTCTTCTTCTTCTTCTTCTTCTTCTTCTTCTTCTTCTTCTTCTTCTTCTTCTTCTTCTTCTTCTTCTTCTTCTCATTATTATTATTATGTACTAGTAGTAGTCGCACAGGGTGTCATCAAATATTTCTCTTTGAGAACAACTTGTGTCATTCTCTGGAGTCTGAGTGACAACAAGTCTCCCCAGATTTCCAGTACTCTCGACCTCTTTCGATAACCTTTGGAGATGAATTTGCGTTATTGTAACAGCCGTTTACCATTATTTCTCGTTGGCGGGGCAACCACTAGTCTTCCCTGGAATTTGAGTCGCAAAAAGCCCCAAATAATAATAATAATAATAATAATAATAATAATAATAATAATAATAATAATAATAATAATTATTATTATTATTATTATTATTATTATTATTATTATTATTATTATTACTATTATATACTCTCTCAAAATGACGGAAAATATTCTTCACCTGTGTTCACACTCGCTATTTACCTAGTTCTATTACTTAAATATTAATTATTTACTAGCAGGACTTGTGGAAACTCCACAGCAACATCTTTCATATATAATATATTGCTGCTGGGCATTCTGTGTGAATGGGGACACCGCGATATTATTGTAGCCCTTTTGTTAAAACTGCAAAAGCATTTATCCTATAATCTGATTAATGTAATGTCAGAATATATCTGATTATTACGGTATATCTCCAATATTCTTATGGGAGTCTGTGACAGACTTCCATTGTATGGACGCCTGCACGAACGCAAACACCACGATATCATTATACCATCTTAGACATGTCAGATCCTATTCTTGAATCCTAGCCAGAAGACCAAGAAGGCATATTTTGGTTTCACGTACGGCCCAAAAGCATCATCATTTTTTATACGTTAATTTTTTTCTTTTTACATTGAGTTTTCGGTGATCGGGAGATCTTATTTATTAAAAATGGGGAAAGAAAGTAATAACATACCACGAACATTAAACTAGCGTATCTATATACTAATTTAATATCTATATACTAATTTAATATCTATATACTAATTTAATATCTATATACTAATTTAATATCTATATACTAATTTAATATCTATATACTAATTTAATGTTTATCGTATGTTATCAACTTCTATCCCCTTTTTAATAAATAGGATCTCCCGATCGAATAATTTATAATCTGGAAACCGTGACACACACACGTACGTACATATGCTAAGGGTACTACGGTGTTGCAATATAAATATAAAAATTATGATAACCATTTCTGATGACAGCAAAGAAAAACACTATATGCTGATTTCTTTTTATACAGTGGAGCATTTCTTTCCGAATTCAATTTAGATAACGACTTAAATCACCAGGGTAGTTGTCTAACTTGTTTGCTCTCTTCCTCTCACTACTTAAAAATGTTTCGTCTGGGAAAAACACGCATTTAACTTGCTATTTTTTCGTGACGGGATTATAATTTAACTATATTTATATATAATAAAACGTTTGTACTCATATCCAGGTAACATACATCTAAAATTTCAAGTGTTTAGACCGAAAATTGGCGGAGGAGTTTCGTAGAGTTTTCAAAGCTCAAATCGTTGAACTTTGACCACTTGACAACCAAATTTCTGACCAAAAACCGATTTAAAAGATTTTCCTAAATGTTAATACCCCCTTATGTCAAATCTCAATACTGTAGACTAAAGATGGAAAAAGTAGTTTGCTAGAGAAATGTACACACACAGAAAATTTTTGTTTGTTTATTTGTTCACAATTTGATTAACATATACAAAAAGTCTATTAATTTAATTCTTCATTCATTCCTATATATAGTATGATTCGTGTAAAATATACGATTGAGAGATGACGTCATTTTCATATTACATTAAGGGAAATCGATTTATTAAATAGCGGTGTGTTAGTTATTGTTTATAGTGAGAGAATTTTTTTAGGTGTTCAATTTAATTTTCTCTCTTAGTTTCCCCTCTCTGTCCTGCTCTAAGTAAATCTGACGACCTAGTCCACAAATTCCAAAATTTCATCATGACAAGTTTCAAGAAAAAATACACGATTAAACCCGGTTCTCCAACTTCCAACGTAGACCCCTACTACCATGTCTCCTTCTCCAACATCAGGGGTCTTCGTTCTAACCTTCCAGAGGTTGAAACCCAATTACAGGAGACTAAACCAGACCTTTTATTTTTAAGTGAAACTGGCATTGGACAGGCTATTTCCCTAGATGAGTTTGCAATTACAGGATACTTTAACTTAACTTCTAAATCTGACCCCCAAGATCGCCATGGGCATGGAATATGTGCCTATATTAAAGATAGCTTTCCATGTGGGAGGGACATCCCCAGGGAAGATCCTAACTTACCCTATATGTGCTTCCGGGTTGCTTTAGCTCACACTACTGCATTTATATTTACTCTCTATCGCCCCCACAACAGCGGAGTTACTATCTTTCAAAGCATATCTGAGAAAATTGACCAAGTCCTTTCTACTTATCCTTCAGCTAACATTCACGTATGTGGAGACTTCAATGTTCACAACGTCGAATGGTTGACCCACTCAAACAAGACCGATGATGAGGGGAGGTTCTGTCATGATTTCTCCATTGCCTATGACCTCACTCAGATTGTTCAGGAACCTACCTGTGTGCCCGATAATGACGGCCAGTATGCGGGCCTACTAGACATTTTTCTCACAACTTGCCCTGAACTATGTTCAGTTTCTATTCTGTCGCCTCTTGGATCTTCCGACCACTCTGTTGTATCAATTAAGATAAAAATGAAATGTAATAAGTCCCCAGACGTACCTCTTCATCGTACAGTATATCGATACACTAAGGCTGACTGGGATAGCTTCCGTACATTTATATCTGATCTACCTCTGCATTCCATGTTTAAAAAGGATGTGTCCTCTATAGTATTAGACCTGACTGAATGGTTAATTGTAGGTATTGACCATTTCATACCCTCTAAAAAGTTTCAGCAAAAACCTAACAGCCAGCCATGGTTCTCTCCAGAATGTGCTGCTGCCATTGCGCACAGAAATCACTTTTTCCACTGCTTCAAACGTAATAGATGTATGGAAACTAAAGCCGTTTTCAGGACTGCCAGCAACCATTGTAAGAAAGTAATAAAGAACGCAAGAGAGTTGTATGCTCAATCTGTTAAGTCCAAAGTAGCTGAGCAGTGGCTTGGTTCCCACCAGTTTTGGCAAATAGCAAACAGAATCCTGAACAGAAGCGTGTGCTCCATCCCAACTATTATCAATGGACCTGAGGTAATCTCGTCAGCATCAGACAAAGCCAAACTCTTTGTCAAGAACTTTGCAGCTAATTCTACCCTTTGCGACCAAGACCGCCAACCCCCAATATTTCCTCCTGTATCAGAAAACACGCTATGTGATATACGTATATCTGTACGTGATGTTGCGAAGCTAATCAAAAACCTTGATTCGAGTAAAGCAACTGGCCCTGATGGTATTCC
>NW_027633445.1:30000-42401 GCF_053919585.1 Euprymna scolopes
TAATAGAATAATATATATATATATATATATATATATATATATATATATATATATATATATATATATATATATATATATATATATATATATATATTGCAAAAAAAAAGGAGAAAAGGCTTATTATCAGGCAGTTCGAATGAAGGCTAAATAATTTCAAAATTGGAATACTTAAATTTTGACCTATGTCTGCATTGGAAAATTAGCTCACTCTTTGCATTAATTATATTATTGGATTGAGGTAATGTTATTATCATAATTGTCTCAGATAAGCAGAAGTTAAAAAAAAAATTTAGTCGGGGGTGTATGATTTGGATTTACATATAATATCCCACTTAATTGTGAAACGAATATTCTTAGAAGTAAGTTTATTTATGAGAGTAGATAAAGTTCCCTGGTTGCTCTCTGGGTTATTGTTATTGAAGATGATATATGTTTTTTTTTTACACAGTGATCACCACTTATCAAGGCCCGGAAGCCACTAAAGGATAAGGGTTATTGCAAGTACATTACGTTAGGGTGGAGATTTGATGAAGTGTTTAATTAAGAGGGCGGTTCATTAGGAATTTGTTAACATTGGACTTGAACACATTCAAGTTGTAGTCCGGAGGGAAGCAGGCAGACGGAACAGAGTTCCACAGGCGTGCAGTTCTAAGAAAGAAGCTTTGTTAATGGAATCCGCGTTTAGATTTAGGCACAGATATAGAGTGGGGGAAAATTTTCACAGTGGATTCAGCTAGACGGGTGTTTTTCGTGAAAGATTGGCGAGGGGGGACCAGAGATTGGAGTTCAGACGAGCACCTGCCATGGAAATAACGAAAAAACAAGGATAGGCTCGCAACGTCTCTTCTGTGGGAGAGAGGTTGCTGGGAAGAGAAAAGGGCATCCCCCACTAAGCCACGAAGTCTACTTTGCACTCTGTCAAGGCAGGATAGGCTGTTTTTAGCAGCTCCTGCCCAGATATGGCAACAGTATTCGATCCTTGGACGTACTTGGCTTTTATATAGATAGAGAATTGCATCAGTAGTGAGATATCTCCTGGAGCGGTAGAAGGATCCCACCATCTGGTTAAATATTATCAGCTTTATTAAAGTGGAAATGGAACCGATATACGTGTATGTTTTGGGTGCAGTGCAGTTATTATAAGTCATTATGTTTAGGGTGAGAGCAGGCTGAGTTCTTCGGAATATTGTTGCGGATTTGGTTGTCATGAATGATACACGTAAACTCGAAAGACAAAACACAATACTTGGTTTAAATGACGAAGACAAAGGCTTATATCACAATTAGAAGACATTTATTTTTCCAGCTGGATGGGGGATACGAGGCTGTTAAAGCAGTTGTTTTACCGCGAGCTTAAGACTGGGAAACATCCTCAGCCTGGTCCAAAGAGGCGCTTCAAGATTGGAGAAGGCTAGTTAGAGGTTGATCTGAAGTTTTTGAATGGGAACAAATCGATCATGCTGAGCTTAAGAGAAATCTGGTAAAAGGAAATTTGTCAGTTTTACCTTATAGGTTAAACATTGGAAATGTGATCGGGTGCTCCTCTCGAAAACTATTTACATTAATCAGAAAATAAAACACACACACACGCACGCTGTAGACAGAGAGAAAAAAGCAGAGGCTGAAATAAAAGAAGTTTCACGACTCAATGTGGCAGAATGTGCAGTCAACAGCTGGCTTGAAAAGTCACTTCCGGGCTCATGGACGGGGTTTGGGTGTCACTGATTATTCACCCAGCAACTGTTGTGAGGATGCTCATGAATACTGAGATGTCTAGCGTCTGTTAAGACGAAGCAATTGCCAATATTGTATAGCACTTAAGTAGGGCATACTATAAAGCTTATATAAAGCTGATATTGTCGTTAAAGATTATACGGTTTAACTGGATGTATACTAAATATAATTAGATCCTTTTTAGAGAAGATGACCATCTAGGTCATCCTTGAAGGACATACATCCAAACAGCATAACATTATTGCAGGAGTGCGTTAGTAGTCGATCTTTGGAGCACTGTATTCATTCCTGATATTCATTAACGACCTCCTTATTAATATTGTGTTCAAGATGGGTATATTTGCTGATGATACGAAGCTCTATAACAAGGCACGAGTAAAAAACGAATGTACACAAATCTAAGACATTCTTCACACTGTAGTGAAATGGGACCGTAAATAAATGGTAAAATTTAATGCTACTAAGATTAAGCTGCTTTCCTTTAACAATTATAAGAAGCTTTCCCAACTATCGATAGCCATGATTAAGAACACCCTATCATAGAGTTCTCCCTATGAAGACAATATGAACTGGAATAAATATAATGCAGGCATTGTGAAGGCTGCTGCAAAGAAGGTATCTCCCTCTACCGTATCCTGTACCTCTACAAAACCACCATTCGCCCATGCATGAAGTATTGTTGCTGCGTCTTGTCTGATGCATAAACCGATAATTTCCCCGTCTAAAAAAAGAGTCTTATATCTAATAGGTCTCGCGTTGTCAACTAAGCGCCAACTCCTGTCCCATCGCCGCAATGGTGCATCCTTATGCATGTTTTACAAGTATTTTAGTGAAATGTGCTCTGATAAACTCATTGCACCTGTCCCCCCCCCCCCGACGTACCCGCTTATCGATGAAATCACACCCCTTCAGTGTAGAGGAAAACCTTCTATTCTAATAATTTTCTTCCTTCGGACAGTTAGATTTTGGAATTCCCTTTCTGCTACCTGTTTCCGAATATAGAAGAGCCAGAGTACATGAAGACTCACTGGACCTTCTATATTCGGTTTGTTTTTTCCTTGAACAATTTTTTTTTTCATTTTTTTCATAAAGTGCTGTTTCATTTAATGCCATAACCAGCAAATTCTTAGTTCGGCTATAATAATAATTTGCTATTATCTTTCTTTCTTCTGAAAAGAAGAATAGCATTCTGTGAAACTCTGTGGAATGAGTATTTTTTGAAAATTGTTTTTGTTTCCAGTCAAACAATATATTTTTTTGTAAATTTTGATTTGCAGTCTTAATTTCTTTTCCTTGTGACAAGCTCTATTCCCTATTACGTTTGTATTGAGCTTTTTTTATTTGGTTGGTATTAAACTATTAATATATAAATATTATTATTTCTATTAGGTTGAAGTTTGCACTTGCTTTTATCGGGTAAACTTTTCATTCCCATTGCCTTAACTGATATATATATATATATATATATATATATATATATATATATATATATATATATAGTCAAACCTCTATCAAGTATATTTTTCATTCGTTTATAATTAAAATAACCCGATCGTACTGTATATTTATTTCTATATTATATAGCTACAGAAAATTTTATATATAAGTTTTGAGTATTTACGTAAGTAGAAATAGGTAGTAAATTTTGAAAATAAATACATATGGCAATTAAGCTACGTAGATTTTTTTCTTGTGAGGATTCGTCAGGCTATTGCATTGAATCGATGTTGCTTCGTGTTTTTATACATTTCTGTGGTACTAGGTTTGCTAGCTATCCAATCAGATTCTTTGCTATTCAAACATCGTAGCCAATCGGCGCGGGTTTATCAGATACAAGTCCCCTTGATCTTTAATTCAACTGTTTCCTTGTTCTTTTTTTGGGGAGGGTGAGGATGTGTTTCACCTTTGTTTGTGGGGGGAAGTGACCTAGATTTAATCGAGGTGTTTTTCATTTACATTTTATTTTATATTAGTGTATTTGTATGCTATTATTATTATTATTATTATTATTATTATTATTATTATTATTATTATTATTATTATTATTATTATTATTATTATTATTATTATTAGTGTTGTTGTTTATTCATGTTTTTATGCTTTGTTGTCATAAGGTTAGATTCATTTTGCATATTCTTACGTTTGCTATTTAACTCATGCAGTGTAATAAATTTTTGAATTCTTTAAAGATTAGGATAGCTAATTTCTCGTTCAAACATAGTTTAAACGTATTGTCCCAGTTTCTACATGTGCTAGTTTTTGTACTGTTTTCAGCGATGGTCCACTTTCCTTGAACTACCAATAGCAGTTCGCTAATGCTGTTTTTACTTGGCTTTTTTGCTTGTTTTTTTTATGTACTTCTATGGTCGTAATGTCTGCTTTTAAAATCCAGGAAGATAACCCTATGTATTTATTTTTTCATTTTTTTCATTTATTTATTATTTATTTATTTATTTATTTATTTTTTTGTTATTCGAATTTTCTTTGACAAAAAGTGTGGCCTGGTAAACGATTAACAACTTTAGGTTTTAGTTAGATTTGTGTGTGGGGTGTGTGTGGTGTGTGTGTGTGTGTGTGTGTGTGTGTGTGTGTGTGTGTGTGAGATAGATAGAGAGAGAGAGAGAGAGAGAGAGAGAGAGAAAAAGAGAGAGCAACCGGCTCTTTAGCCAAATCAGTTTTGCCTGAAAATGAAAATCGGTCAGTGCGCTGGGTGTGTCGAGGAACGATCGAATTCAGTATCGGCGTAAATGTGTCAGAAATTACAGCTTGTTAACCAACCGTGCATGATTACTGTACGAGTCATGCTCTCCCAAATGTCGTCTTTATTAAATACTAGCATAATATAATCCGGCTCATTTGACCTCTCAATGGGAGCGTCAGACTCAGCAGAAGCAACTGACCTTGTCGGTCTCTTCATTCTATACAATCTAACTAACACTATAAATAACAAAAACATAGGACTATATAGAGACGATGGCCTTATAATAGTTGAAAACTCAAATGGCCCCAAATGTGAAAAAATAAAGAAAACCTTAACTAAAGAAATGAACAGAATAAGCCTAAAACTAGACATCAAATCCAACATAAAAACCGTCAACAACTTATATCTTTTTTCAATTTTGACCTATTTTTGACTTCTTAAAAACTATTTTAATCGGTTAATAAAGACCCATAAAAGAATGGTCCGTGAAAAATTCAATCATTTGAGGACCCTAGCGCTGCTGCTCTGCGACTTTTAGTTTCGGTAGAGATAGAGTTTGAAAAATATGGAGAGACGTGTAGCCTTTTATATATTAGATCAATTTATTATTATATTAGCAGGACACGTGAACCGGCATTGCCCGCTGGAAGTCTGTCTCCCACCCCACCTGTCAAAAAAAAAAAAAGTACGGTCGTTATTTGGATCCACTTCCCGCCAATTATTATGTTAGGCAGTGGCAACCGTGGCCAAAATAAATGTACCGTGGCAATTTACGGACGCATTTCATATATATTTATATATTGACGTGTATAGCTGCCAAATAATAGCGTATTTGTTAATATAATTTTTTGTCCATAAAAAACAAAAAACAAAACAAAAAAACGGAATTTTCAGAAAAGAAATCTCTTGAGGAGGCCGAGGTCACAGTGTAGTATATGCTCTGATAGTGCATCTCATCTTTTTTAAACCTCGATCAGTGTAGGAGAAATCCTTTTAGACTGAGGCAGATTTATTTATTCATTGCAGCTGTAGTGATGTACATATGTGTAAGTAAAGTTAATGTAAGACAACGAACCCAAAAATGTTATACTGTAATGTGTTTGGCAATTTCACTAAGAACAGAAGTTGCGTTGTCTGTAAAGGACATTTTGAAGATCCATGGAATATTTTTGTAAGTAACGCTATTCTAAACGTACGTTTATGAAGGGGGAAAGTGTTATTCCAGAATATAGGAATAGTCAGAGCTCAGCGAATCGAAGTAATCGGAATTATGCTGGGGAGAACTCATTAATTAGGTTGTGTAAAATGGAAAGATTATGTTATGTATATGAATGTAACAACCAATTAATGGTGGTTCACGCATAGTAAGGTAAGAAAATATAGACTTTGCCCCGTGCCAACTGGTAGCGGTGACAGCACTAAATAATTAAAGAGAACAATAGGAATTCCTTCTTCTGTAGATGTGGCAATTGTGATGCTGTTTCTCATCGGATAATGTAACATTTTATTAGCACGAGTAAATATGGCAGAAATGATGATCGTAAGCTACATAAGATAGTGACTATCAGGATATATTTATTGAATTTGTATGTGGCATGTGTTGAAAACCTATGCTACACTATTATTATTATTATTGTTGTTATTATTGTTGTTGTTATTATTATTTTATCATCATTATTATTACTATTATTATTGTTGTTTTTATTATTGTTGTTGTTGTTGTTATTATTATTATTATTATTATTATTATTATTATTATTATTATTTACTCACTAGGCGTAGTCATACAAGCCATCATCAAAGATCTCTCTTTGAGAACAACTGGTGGTGTTCTCTGGAGTTTGAGTGACAACAAGTCTTCCCAGATTTCTGGTTCTCTCCACATCTTTCGGTAACATTTGCAGATGGATTTGCGTTATCTCAACAGCCACTTACCATTGATTTCTCTCTGGAAGCGGCCATTGGTTTTCACTGGAATTTGAATGGCAATTAGCCTCCTCAAGATCACAGTTCTCTTTGCACTCATCCAGCGGAGGTCTGGTTTGTGCTCTCTCTCTCTCCTTGGTCTTTCTATCTTCCTTGATTATCACTTACTTGGTGTGGCGCTGTTTGTAGCGACACATGGAAAAAAGAGGCGCAGGGGCGCAGCAGCACAAGGGGGCGGGGCTGGTGGTAAACTTACCATTATACAGTTTCAGTTTTCAAAATTCTGTGATTTCTTTCTTTTGTTTTACATCTGTAGCAGTTTCGACATGTTCAGTTTGTTGTAGTTCATGTGTATTAGTCTCCACATTCAAGGGTTTTCCTCAATATTTCTGCAGTTTTCATTATTGTTATCTGTTGTATCTTCTCAGCCATCCCTCTGATTCCAATCTCTCCCATTCTCTTTCCAAAGTTTTTTGGTATTGTTCCTAGCGCTACTACTATTAATGATGTTATCTTTACTTTTCCAAATCATTTTGATCTGTATGGCTAGTTCTGTGGATTATCTGTCTCCTTGATCGTCATTCTGGAACGACAAAATTATTATTATTTTGGGGGCTGGTGGTAAACTTACAATTATATAGTTTCAGTTTTCATAATTTCAATATAGTGTTCCTTTGTGTTTTACATCTGTAGCAGTTTCTATATGTCCAGCTTGCGCCTGTAGCCCGTGTGTATTTGTCTCCGCCTCGAAAGTTTTTCCTTTATATTTCAGTAGATTTCATTTTTGTTATCCGTTGTATCTTCTCAGCTATCCCTCTGATTCCAATCTCTTCCATATTATTTTTTAAAAAATTTCAGGATTATTATTATTATTATTATTATTATTATTATTATTATTATTATTATTTACTTACTAGGAGTAGCCACACAGGCCATCATTGAAGATGTCTCTTTGAAAACAATCTGTGGTGCTCTGAAGAATTTGCATTATCGTAACGTAGCTTGATTTCTCGTCAGCAGCGACCATTGGTTTTCATTGGAATTTGGGTGGCAATAAGCCTCCCCAAACAACTCACTCGGAATTCTCAAGTACGTCATTGTCAGTGATTGGTCACTTGTAACAAGTCGTGTTCCCTGAAGTATGAGTGACAAAAAAGTTCCACCAGCCTTTCATCACTTTTAGCCTCTTTCAATAACCGTTGCAAATTATTTTGCACTATCGCAATAGCCATTTACCATTGATGTTCTGTGCACAACGGCTATTGGTCTTCATATGTATTTGAGAGGCATTAAGCTTTCACAATGTTCTGTTGCACTGTGTCGTCATATTAGCAGTCTGCTTGGTTTCTCTCATCTGCCTATTTCTATCATCCTTGACCCTTTCCTGCTTTTCAGAGAAAAGGATGACATTTTACAGGATTTTAGCATTTTCATTTTTTATTCAAATTTTGCTTCATTTCTATTCCTGTTAACATGTGGTTTGTCAATTTCGTCTGGCTTTATAGATTAATTTCTGCGCTCAAAGATTTTCCTTAATATTTCAGTTGTTTCCATCAATAACATCTATTGTATAGTTTCAACTGTCCTTTAATTTCCATTTTTTCCAATCTTGTTTTTTAGGTGTCCTTGACTCCCTACAATTATTGATATTGCAGTAATTTTATTTGTGTTCCATAATCTTTTGAGCTATCTGGCAAGTCTTCGTTTTTCTATCTTGTTTCAATTATGAACTACTGAACTAACAACATTTTTTCACCTCTTAACCATATCGCCACTTGAACTGTCAAAAATAAAGTTATACAGTATCAATTTAATTATTAGAATAAATACCTGGACAGTATCGTTAATAAGATACTCTGGATGGTTTATAGGATGGACTAAAAAAAAAAAGGAGACACCTTGAGCAGAGGACGAGGAAATTAATGACAGTGCGTAATGCATTACACCCAAAAGATGGTATTGATCGACTCTATGTAGAAAGGGAGCGAAGGAGGAAGGGGACTTATAAACGTAGAAGACTGTGTAGAAGTCACAAAAAAGATCTGGAAAAGTCCATAAGTCAGAACACAGAAAGATTGATCACCACAGCGAGAGACACCAAGAACAACAACATAGGAAACGATGAACAAGAAACAAAAAGGAAAGAAAATAAAAATGGGAAGAAAAAGTGCTACACTGATGAGAATAACAAAAGAGAACCATGAAATCATTTGTATGTTGCTACGAAAAAGGACACATGAAAAGAGAAACAGACTCCCTACTAACAGATGCACAGAACAACGCAATTAGAACTAGCCATATTAAAGCTAAAATAGATAAAACACACAAACACAAAGCAGTAAATATAGGCTCTGTGTGCAGAGATGAAACAATAAACCACATAAGTGAATACAGCAAATTATCCCAAAAGAAATATAAGACAGTACAGAAAAACGAAAACCACAAAACGTCTAAGCAAAGATACTGAATGTCATAATAATAAATAAGAGGGAAAGAAACTGCCAAATTGTAAATTTCACCGTCCCAGCAGTCTAGAGGGTGAAGATCAAACCGACGGAAAAATAAAACAAATATGCGAAACTTGCCAAAGAACTTAAAAGAATATGGAACGTGGAGAGAATCAATATAATTGCAATAATTAAAGGTGCTCTAAAAAACAGTCCTAAAAAGGAAAAAAACTCAAAGAGAAATCGGAATCGGCAGGAAGATTGAGATCATGCAACGAACGGTAATGGTGAAAACTTCTGAAATCTTAGGGAAAACCGTTGAGTGCAGAAACTAATTTATATGAGCGACAAATTCTAACCGAGCATGTATAAATTGCAGCAGAAGTGAAAGAAAAGGGTGCAGCCAAGAAAACTGGCAAAAAAGTGAAAAGTGCCTATTCTCCCTTCCTCATAACCATTCTCCTCCTTCCCCCGCTCAACCCCCTCCAAATTAGCGTTAGCACGACTGAAACTGAACTAAATAGTCGAAGGGTCAAGGAAGATAGTAAAAAAAGCACTAACCAGACACTGGATGAATGCAGAGAGGACTGGAAGCTTAAAGAAGCTTATTACCATTCAAATTCCTGTGAAAATCAATAGCCAAATAATAATAAACATAATAATAAACATAATAATAAACATAATAATAATAATAATAATAATAAATAATAATAATAACAATAATAAATAATAAATAATAACCATAATAATAATCAATAATAAAAATCAATAATAGTAATAATAAAGAATAATAATACTAATAAAAATAATAATAATAAACAACAGTAATAATAATAACTAATAATAATAAATAATAACAATAACAATACATAATAACAATAATAATAAATAATAACAATAATGTTAATAATAATAATAATAATAATAATAATAAATAACAATAATGATAATAAATAATAATAATGATAAATAATAATAAATAATAATATATCATAA
This sequence comes from Euprymna scolopes, assembly GCF_053919585.1. Lineage (NCBI taxonomy): Eukaryota > Metazoa > Mollusca > Cephalopoda > Sepiida > Sepiolidae > Euprymna > Euprymna scolopes. The sequence goes on from NW_027633445.1 coordinate 39,805, forward strand.
TAGAAATGTTAAATATAGCATTAATAATAACTAATAATAATAAATAATAAGAAGAAATAATAATAACAATAATAATAAATAATGATAATAATAATGAATAATAATAATTTATAATAAATAATGAGAATAATAATAATATGATTAAACATAATGAATAATAATAATAATAATAATAAATCATAATATAAATATTAATAATATTAATAATAATAAATAATAAACATAGATAATAATGATAAAAATAAATAATAATAACAAAAATAATAATAATAATAAATTATGAGAATAATAATGAATAATAATAATAGCAATAATTAAAATATTAATAATAATAATAAATAGTAATAAACATCAATAACAAATAATAATAATAAATAATAATAAATAATAATAAAATAATAAAAATAATAACAATAAATAGTAATAATAAATAATAATAAAATAATAATACTTATAATAATTATATCAATAATAATAACAATAAATAATAATTATAATAGTAATAATAGAAACAATAATAATAATAATAATAATAATAATAATAAATAATAATCATAAATAATAACAATAATAATAAATAATAATAAATAATAAAATAATAATAACAATAATAATAAATAATAATAATGAATAATAATAATAAATAATAACAAGAATAATAATAACAATAAGAATAATAACAATGATAATAATAAATAATAATAACAAGAATAATAATAAACAACAACAACAACAACAATAATAAATAATAGTAATAAATAATTACAATAATAATAAATAATAATAAATAATAATAACAATAATAATAATAAATAATAATAAATAATAATAAATAATAATAATAATTATAATAATAAATAATTACAATAATAATAAATAATAATAAATAATAATAAATAATGATAATAAATAATTGTAATAAATAATAATAATAAATAATTATAATAAACAATAATAATAAATAATGATAATAAATAATTGTAATAAATAATAATAAATAATTATAATAAACAATAATAACAATACTAATAATAATAAATAATAATAATAGATAATAATAACAATACTAATAATTATCATAAATAATCATAATAAATACTAATAACAATAATAACAATAAATGATGATAAAAATTACGTAATGCTTCCACTCATTTATTCATTTCTTATTTGTCTTTTGTTTCTTTATTTGCTATTTTCCTCTTCTTCTTCCCTATCGCCTGTCTGTCATCTTTACTCTTTTTCCTCTTCTTTTTTCTTTTTTATTTGCCTTCATTCTTGCTCACCTCCTCTTTCTCCTCCTTTTTCAATTTCATATTTTTATTTCCTCCTTTCTTTACACACCTCTTTCTTCTCGTCCATCTCGTTTAATCTTTTCTTTATTTTATTTTCACTTTTCTTGCCATGTTATATTGCTTCTACCTTTCTTCCCATCCCTTTTCTCCCTCCTTCTCTTTCAATTTCATCCACCTCTTTCTCTTTTTATCTCCCACTCTCTCTATCTCTTTAATTATATCATTTTCCTCTACTACACCCCCCTCCATTTTCGTTTTCAATTCTGCCCGCTATTACGATGTCGACGTTGGTTTTGAAAATTACATTCTTTGAAGAAATCAATAATTTCAATCGGCAACCAAGGAAAACAGCAGCAGTCGCAGCCATTATCGACCCCCTTCCTCCCTCCTAGCGTCAGTGTAACTTCAAATCGACTCCACTCCTTCCTCGACCTCCACCCCATTTAGCACAACCACTGCCAAAGTCCAAAGCCAAAATGGTCACGAGGAACGCACGTGAGTTCGTACGTACAATACATCCGTCAGTAGTAAAAGCTCTTTGCACCCACATTTCTCAAACACCAATCGCCGTCTGAATTACATTAACCTATCTATCTATCTATCTATCTATCTATCTATCTATCTATCTCCCCCCTCTCTATATATATGTATATATTATTATTATTACTAGTAGTAGTAGTAGTAGTAGTAGTAGTAGTAGTATGATTAGTAGTAGTGGTAGTAGTACATTTTCACCCCAAATAAGACAGTATAATTTTAATGTAAGGGGCTACTATCAGGGACATAAGTTACAAGGATACTATATAGGGAGTTGAGCAGTAAGATGTCTGTTCACATTACGCTTGGACTTCTGCATGTCAGTACAGTTGGGGAAGCGGCAACCCAAATAGAAATTCCAAAGTCTAACAGTTTTGGGGAAAAAACTACTGGAGTGGAAGGCTTTCTTACATCTAGGAATCTCAACTGTGTAGAGGTGGGACTTTGCTGCTTGTCGAGTTTGTCGGAGGTATTCACGTCGATGGGGTACAAGAGTCGTAGTTCGTCGGAGCATCCACCATTAAAATACTTGTAGAACAGAGAGAAGGATGCAACATTTCGTTAATGGGACAGAGGTTGAATCTTAGATGACATTTCAAGACATATCAGGTTGGCGACTCTCTTTTGAACCATGTACAGGAATGAAAGAATAATAGCAGATTCACCAGTCCAAATGTGATAACAATACACCATGCATGGGCGAATGGTGGCCTTGTATAGGAACAGGATGCTCTCAGGCGTAAGTAGCTTTCTAGCACGGTAGAGA
>NW_027633446.1:0-42384 GCF_053919585.1 Euprymna scolopes
TGATTTATGAAAGTATGATAGGTTATGAAAAGGAAGGGTTGTAAACAGATAGCTTCGAATTTGGGGGTATCAAAACCAAAGCAAAATATGATGAAAGTAAAAACAAAATAGATAAACTCCATAATTTATCATACCATACCTGTTCACACTGAAACATTTATCACAATATTCTGTGGATCTATATTAAAAAAACCTTGTTAAACTTTGTGACATATTTCCATTCTATGGAGGTTAGGCGCGAACAAACACCCAATAATTTTATTATACCATATTTCTTCAAACTGAAACATAATTATCAAAGTATACTTACGCAGATAGATATGAAAAGTCTTTATTAAAGTTTGTGCCTATTTCCATTTTATGGAGGCCAGGTGCGAACGCAGACCCCACAATTATATTATATTACCCTATTAAAGTCACAACATACTTATCAAAGTATTCTTATGTACATCTATATCAAAAACACGTGTAAACGTTTGTTTTAATTTTAAATTTTTTATTTACATACTTTGTGTACCAGGCGCGTACACAGACCCCACAATTTAAATGAATCATCATTATGCCAGATCAAACATACCCATTTCTGTGTCTCGATACATCTTCTATCATTATATGTGATCAGTTTTCTATAATAGTCAACGATATAGGAGCCTATTTGTGACCAGACACACACACACACACACACACACACACACACACACACACACACACACACACAGACGTTCAGCTTTATATTATAGATATATAAGAGAAGGAGAAAAAAATTAAAACTGTAAATTGAACTTTACAATCAAAATCTATTGTTCGACTGAATACTCCAAAAAACAATTTGCAAAGTCCTTATTCTGGGGAGTTAAAAAAATGCCATTTCTTATTATTCTTCTTATGAGAGGACATTATTGTAGTTATAAATTGCCAAAAAGGAAAAGTGAAAAATGTTGTATATATATATATATATATATATATATATATATATATATATATATATATATATATATACATATATATATATAATATATATATATATATATATATATATATATATATATATATATATATATATATATAACCGCGCATAATATTTCAGCTTGCATGAAAATCGTTTCAAGTTGATCCGAAATGCAAAATAGTTCTTTAGAGAGAATGGAGTCCAAAATATGTCCAGCGTGACGATGCATATAATCCGATTGGAAAGCCTTCAAAACAGCTGAAACTTGTTTTTTCCCGGACTGTGCAGCAGCCCAAAGAGAAGCCTGTCCCCGGTCAAATGGGTCCTAATAGTAAAAAGAGAGAAACTAAGTATGAGAACCTTCATCATCGGCTTGATTAGAAAAAGAGATTTCAAATTAAATTTTAAAGTAATTATGTTCAGGCTAAGCGGGGAAAAATCAGTGCGTGAAAGCTCGTATTACTCTGACCGGAAATTGTATAGACAGAACGAAACATATCTTTCTATAAACTGTTAACAAAGTGGCATTATTTAATAAAGTTGGAGGAGTGAGAATTATAAAGTTTGAAGTGTTGCAAAATCATAGCTTATTAAGGCTGTCAAAAAGTCATGATGAAGATAAAGATGACAAAATAATAATAATAACAAATGCAAAGTAATTCTAATAATAGTATAGTCAATGATCATGGGTAATAATAAAATTATAATTATAATAATAATAATTTAGTAATTATAGTAACAAATTTAGTAATAAGTATAAAAAATATAGTAATAATGATAAAAACGGTAATAAATATGGCTATAATAATATTTATAATAGCAACAACAGTGATAGTGACACGAATGATGTCAATCATATACCAATATTGATAAAAGGTAAATATATATATATATATTCCCACATTTATACACACATAAGTACACCCATAAACACACGTACATATATATATATACATAGATATATATACAACGCACAAAACATATATACATAGACATATAAAAAACCTACACATATATATAAATAAATATCTATACATAAACATACATAAGCACACATAAGGACAATTATATACACATATAAATTATAACAGATGTTAAAACCGCTATCACCCGTACCACCACAACTACTACTAACAATAATAATAAAAAAAATAAAAATAAAAATAGCTAGTGGAAGAATAGTAATGCGCCTAAAGAAAATGAATAATTGAAAATGTATTGGTAATAATATATATATATATATATATATATATATACATATCTATATCTATCCATCTATCTATCTATATATATATATATATATATATATATATATATATATATATACAAAGAAAGATGTATAATTTAGGAATACTATTTATCTGAATGTGTAAAAAAATAAAATAATAAATAACAGTCGGCAGTAGTATTGATTATTTCTATAATTCTCCAGACAAAAGCAATAAACTAGGTATGACAAGAGGATAAAATCTGGTGTTGAAAAACTACAATAATAAGAATGTTTTTAATAATAAAATAAAATAAAACTTCTAACGTATTTTTATTTAAAATTTTAACAGAGGGACTACGTACTTTCAAAATTGCAATACTTGTATTTTGCCCTGTGTTTGCATTGGAAAATCAGCTCACTTTTTGTATTGATTACATTTTTGAATTGAGGAGTCGTTATTATCCTAACTGCCTCAGAAAGGCAGACGTTACAATGTTTAGATCCAGGGATGTAAGATTGCGATTTACATATAATACTCCAATTAATTAAGAAGCGAATATTCTTAGATTTAAGTTTTTAATTAAAGTAGCCAAAGAAGTTCCCTGGTTGTTATTTGTGTTTTTATTGCTAAAAGATGATGTGTGGTTAGAGATTCTCTGCTTTATTAAAGTAGAAGTGGATTCGATGTATTTGTATGTTTTGGGTGCATTGTGGATACTGCTGTTGGTATTTAATATTAGATTGTTATTAAGGTTAGGACAGGATGTGGGTGAATGGATGGGGATGTTATTACTGAGCTTGTTATCAAAGTTATTATCATGGAAGTTGTTATGTGAAAGACTATCAGTATGTATATTGTTAGTACTGCTATTAATCAAGCTTATTGGAGGAGGGGGATGTTCAAGTTCATTGCCATTTGATTGACCAAAGATTGGTTGTTGGGAAAGATTCTTTTTTTTTTTTTTGGCAATTACATTTGTTTTTTTTTTTGTTTCTTTTTTGTTTTTGTTTTTTGCTAATGGAAAAGGAATTGCTTGGGCATCTTTAATTTTCTTGTTATTAGAGGTTATGATTGTCTGGGCTAAATTACGCATTGTAGCGTATAATATCTTGATAGAATTTTCGTTAACCAAAGTGCTATACCTATGCGGGTACCTAAAAGAATTTTCAACAATATTGAGGAATTCCTTGGGGATATTAGGTTTTACATTAGAGCTGAAGGGGGGGGATAAACCAAAGATTATTCTTTCTCCTCGTCCTTCTTCTAGTGGAAGATCTGTCTATGTTAGTGCTCTTGTGGTTAGTATCGTTGACATTATTATTGCTGTTACTTGAAAAGTTATGATTTCTTTAGTTCTGGATATGTTATGCGTAATTAATGAGTGTAATCGGCGAGTTTCTTAGTTTTTATGGTTATATTTTATCTTTTCCGTATAACCCAAATTTCTAAGGGCGTTATTATAAACGTGAAGTTTTTATCAAAGGTCTTTTTGTCAGCTGAAAGCCTAGAGATTCTGGTAGAGATTGAAGGTATTATGGATTTAATTATTGAATTAGGGTGATTTGAAAAACTTATGTACATATAATAATGTGAGGTTTGGCTTATGGTATGGACTGTATGTCTCAGAGTTATGGGTAAGTGAGATATCTAAGAAGTTAGCTGTTTTCTTATTAGGTTCAACTGTTACGGAGAGTCCAAAATTAAAAAAAAAATACTATGAAGATCTTTAACAGTTTTATTATACTCCCTAGGTCTGGCTCTAGTAGCAAGGAGGGCATCGTCTCTATAAAGACCCCCCTGAATCTGCTTGAAATATATCTGAAGCTCCTTTAATAGGAAGATCCCGACCAATCCGTCACCTACTCTGAGTCTGGGAACCCATGAGGATATCCAAACAATCAGGAGTATCCTTCCTGGTCCAATGCTTATTGTCAAAGTAAATGAGAGAACGTCTGTCCAGAAGAATCAGTCTAATTTCTAAGTCTGTTAAATCTGAGTGGGTTTTTTTTTGCAAAAATAAGGGCCTTGTTAAAAGTATAGGGGAAATTGATTGGTAATAATTGTTTATGTCAAATGTAATGAAATTTAGATTATTTTTATTTTGGAGATTAGTGAACCAATTGAATACTGATTGAGAATTTTGCCAAAGAGGTAAGCTTACTTTTTTCATTACTGATGGAATGATTCTATCTAGGATTTATTTTGCTGACAGCACGAATAACAGAGCTAGAAGCTTCACTTAATGCCTTAACGAGCAAATTCTAGCATTTCTACAAATATAATTTGCTGATTTCTTTATGTCATCTGATGAGAAGAATAACAAGAATAGTATTCTTTGAAACTCCGAGGAATAAGGACTGTGTAAATTGTTTTTGGAGTATTCAGTCGAACAATAAATTTTGATTGTAAAGTTCAACTTACAGTTTTAATTTTCTTTCTCTTATAAAAAGCTCTACTCTCTATTACGTATCGAGCTTTTTTTTAAATTCGGTTGGGATTAAATTTTTATGTATAAATACTTTTATTTATATTAGTTTGAAGTTTACTTTGCAATATTAGGTAAACACTATACCCCTTTGTTTTCATTAACACGCACACACGCACACACACACACACACACACACACACACACACACACATATATATATATATATATATATACGGAAGCATATGTGTACTTTTGTGTGTCACGTTTACATCTTTTTTATTCTGTCATATAATTGTTATGACCTTCCATTTTAATTCTTCATAATTTTTGGTTTCGGTTTCGGTTATAGCTGATGGCACTCAAGTGATCTATTTTCTTATAAATAATTTTACCAATAAGTCCTCATATATTTTTGTTTCGATTTGGATTATAAGCTAAAGGAAATAAGGTCATTTATATATATATAAAGGTCATTTATATATATATATATATATATATATATATATACATCTCTTCAAAAATTTTGGTTTCGGTTTCGATTGAAGCTGATGCACATCTGTATAAATTAAAATATCCTATTTAAGCGTTTTTTACGACCGGGTTACGTCCCTTCTATTATATATGTATATATAATAATAATAAATCCGTATTCCTGTTTGTTTGTTTGTTTTTTTGTTTGTTTGTTCACAATGACGTCATACCATATAATACAAAGGTTATGACTTCATAGTAGATGACATCATGTATGACATCATAACAGATTATGTCATGGACTTATGTATAGTAGGCAAAACGACTCCCCCGGGCATTGTCGGGCAGCCTATTAATATATATATATATATATATATATATATATATATATATATATATATATATATATATATGGAAAGAGAGAGGGAGTGAATATCAATTAAGTAAGAAAACGATAAAATAAAAATATACACCAATATATATATATATATATATATATATATATATATATATATATATATATACAGATTTATTCGTTTATTCATTAAGGATGATACATCAATTAAGGGTGTACGTTAAGTAAACTCTTTATACCATGGTATTTCGAAAACTAATGCTTCTCATCAGAACAAGAGAGAAGATGCTTTAGTTCTGCTATTCTCTCCCCAATCAGTTTCGATATTTTACCATTCTTCTCTCGTTTCACAACTATTTCGCGCCCTGTTATGTTATATTCTCCCTTCTTCTGATGAGAATCATTATTTTATTGATACTTTATACGAGTTCCAAAGCAATTTGTTGAGTTTTGCATTATCTTTATAAGTCTCCTCTTAAAGAATCGATCTTATTCTTAAACTTTAACTTTCCCATATACATATGTGTGTGTGTGTGTGTGTGTGTGTGTGTGTGTGTGTGTGTGTGTGTGTGTGTGTGTGTGTGTGTGTGTGTGTGTGAAAACGTAACAATGCTATGAACTTCGTTTGATTATTTATAGAATGATCCATGACACATATTTGTTGACATTGGATTTTAGGACAGCTTTGCTATAATCTGCAGTTGCACGGTAATGTTGTTCACGGATGGGAAGCTCTGACAACGAAGCACTGTCCATAGAAAATCTCCCTGATGCAACACACACGTAGAAAGAAGAGAAAATCTTCGGAGGACATCGTGTATTCTGAAAAAAGGTGGACATTTTATTAATTCTTGCTAAACACAACATCAGTCTGGATCCATCTTTTTCAGAGTTATTATTTGAAAGAAATAATTATGGTTCCGTTCTGTGATTTGGAAATATATCGCAAGTTTGCTTTCATTTTGTTCATTTATTGGTGCCTCTACATAGATATCTGTTTTTTAGGTGACAAAATGTATAATTCCTGTCAACAGTGAAAGAGATGCAATTAATTAAGTACGTGATTCTCCATGTATAGTTTCCTTTCGTTAACACTTTGCTATGGCTTTCAGTCGGGTTCCGATTTGTATTCAATCTAATCTGATAGCTCTAAATATTGTTCATGCAATCCGTTCTTTATATTATATATATATATATACATACATATATATATATATATATATATATTATTCTAACGTCATCGGTCAATATTATTTTCAAAAATCTATTCATGCAATACTTGATGAGATCAAGTATTTTTTCCAGTATTTAATTAATATAATTAATATTTCTGCAAAACAATCACAATTGGCGTAAGTGATACCTTGCTATCATCAAAATATAAATATAATTTATAGTTGGGCTGATTCTTTGAAATCGTAAAGGATTCAATTAGACCGCCCATTTCGCCTTTTTAAACTGAATTTGATTCTTTTTTCCAATCTCTATTATAACTCAAATTTCGCTGATTCTTGTGTGGATACTTTTTGTACAAAAAAAAAAAAAAAAAAAAAAAAACAGCGTTCAGCTTATTGCCCCTTTTGCTTTAGATAAATACAACTTCGTTATTTTTGCTTTAGATAAATATTACTTCGTTATGGATGATCTACATAGCAGGATATGACGTCAGCGACAAGAACTCTGAAATGAGACGTGGCAAAGAAGAGGAAGAGATGTAGATCATTATCCTGCGTCCTGACTGTGCACACGCATTTTCTAAAGTTCTGTCTCCATTCGCACCTCCTCCAGGTCTGAACAGATAGAAGCTCATGCAAAAATGCTAAAAAAAATTGAGAAGAAGAAAAATATCCAATGAGTTACAAAATTGCTGCTGCTTTTCTTCTTGTGTTTATCCATTATAAAATCTAGCAGGGATGAGAGCAAGACAACTGCTCGCATAACAAGTAGAGATGAAAGCGAACAACTGATCCGAGAATGACGGATACTGGCACGATTAAAGAGAGATGTCACTATCCATTAAGCAATTATTGACGTAAGCCTTAGATAAGCGAACAGCTGTTTCTGTCGACGGAAAAGACAGCGATTCCCTTTCTTCCCATTCCCGTGATGCAATTTCATTTGTACCTTTCTAAATACTGTCTTAAGTCTGCGCACTTTTCAAACATGTATGAGCTATTTTACTTCAACTCCATCCGCCGCTAGGAAAAAAAAACGTCCAGATTCTGTTTTGCATGTCTATTTTGTTACATGTTCTATTTTCCACATTTCATTTAAAGTCATATATATATATATATATATATATATATATATATATTTATATATATATATATATATATATATATGTGTGTGTGTGTGTGTGTGTGTGTATATATATATATATATATATATATATATATATATATATATATATATATTATCCCAGGCGGAATATCTTAGAAAATGCATATTAATCGATTCCAAAATGGTTGCCAGTTAGAATCTTCAAATACTTTCAGCACAAGATGGATGCTGCGAAGAAAGATAAAGAAATAAAGTCATGGTCGACTTCCTGTGGTTGTCAGGGTTTTTTCTGTGTGTATTAGTTGCAGACAGATAACCGATTGAGGCTGAACCGAAATGACTGTATGAGGAAACGCTGCCAATGCTTTTATTCTTTCGCTTTTTGTCGCCAAAGAACCAGCCATAATGGCAACAAAGCGGAGGACATATTTGCCATGAGCGCCAAAATACTTTCTTGAGTCGTTTTACGCTCGGTCGACTTATTGAAAAAAAAAACAAAAAATATGATAAAGATAAAAAAATAAAACGAGAACGCATATGATTGTATCAGAAAATATGGAATATCAAAAGTGATTTTTTTTACAGAAAATCCAATTAATATACTTTCTAGGTGACGCTCTTGAATTCGCTTATTTCAATCAGTAAGCTGATATTATTTTCCAGGGACAGTTCATTAATCTGGTTACGGTAGAAAATATGTTATTTGTTAGGTTATTTGCATGATTTTATACATTCCACTGCTTTTGGAGCTGCTCTTGCTCCTGCTTTTGCTTCACAAAGTCGATTTCCTTTGACATTCCCTATAAAAATCTGTTTCAGTTCTCATTCTTAAAAAAAATGGGAGTAACTTATTTCACTGCTTTATCTATGCTTACAGAGCCCGTTAAAATTAGACGTTAGATGCCCGGCGTTGCCCGGTCGTACAATACGCTTAAACATGATATTTTAATTTATGCTAATTGCGTATGTATTATTATAGAATCAATCCTCTATCAAATATTATATATTACGAGAAATAATTTACCTAAAAATAAATAAATAAAATAAAATAAAATACAATAAAAAATAAATAAAATAATAATAATAATAATAATAATAATAATAATAATAATAATAATATGGGACCCAGAAGAAAGATTTGGGTGTCATGATCGGCAGGTTCTCCTTAGGTAGCCAGCATGGGGGACCTGGTCATCATCCTGCGATTGTTGGCCAACTTTCTAATTTCAGAAACTCAAATAACATGGACACTGAACAGGTAAGTATAACGTCTAATTTCAGAGAACAAAATGATACCGAACAAAGACAGCACAGTCATGATAACCATCAAAAGGATTAAAAAACGAACAAAGAAATGGACAACAAAAGAGAATAGACTCGTAATGGAATGCTATTATAGAAGCCATCCTAAATATAGATATGGAGGTTATCAGAAACGAATGAAAGAACTATGGGACCAATCCAGTGACTACCATGCGACAGAACAAAGAATTGCGGACCAAGCAAGACTGTTACTCAAGAAAGGTTGGCTCTCTAAACTAGAACTAGCAGAAATTCAGCGAAAAATAAATGATGAAACTGAACAAGAAGCATCCCCTAACGGAACTGCACGTAGAGCAATCCTAAAAGTTGAAGTCTAACAAGTAAAAACACCAAAGGCCGATGACCAACAAAAACGTGGAAACCGAGAACAATGAAACAGAACTAACAGAGAATGAAGCAAATGAAATACATAAAATAATACAGCTGATGAACGAGGAAAAAACAAATCTCCCATCGTTAAGGAACCAAGAGCAGAAGAAATTAAAAACAGAAACAGACAAGGTTAACAAGCTCCTCCCACACATCCCAACAAATACAATCACAGACTTAAACAACCTAATTTACACAGGCGCCAAAATGGTAAGTATGAATCTCAAATCAGAAAAACAATCGGGCACAAGCGGAAGAGCAACGAGATCACAATAGAAATGCCGAATGGCTGAAAGACATGAAAGAAGAGTTACAACAAATAGAAGAAGGAACAGTGAATGAAATCAGCAAGGAAACCCTAAAGAAAACCATAGGAAAAATGACAAACTGGAGAGCACGAAGGCGCGACGGGATATATGCATACTGGTTCAAAAAATTCACAACCTTACACGAATGGATAGCCCAAAACCTGAGAAGATATATACAGGAAGCAAGTGTGCCAGACTGGATGACAAAAGGTAGAAGCACACTGCTACAGAAGGACACGGAGAAAGGAACCGCCCCGAGCAACTATAGGCCAATCACGTGCTTATCCACTATGTGGAAGATACTGATAGCACAACTGAGTGAACAAATCTACCACTCCCTGAATAACCGTGGCTCATCTCCGAGGAGCAGAAAGGATACCAAAAAGGAAAAAGAGGAACACATTATCTGCTATATATAGATCAAAAGATCCTAAAGGAGGTAAAAAGAAGGAGAAAGAATTTAGACATGGCATGGATCGACTACAAAAAAAAGCGTACGACAGGATCCCTCAAGCATGGATAATAGAATGCCTAAAAATGTATAAAATACCAAGCAGGATCACCAACGTAATAGAAAATGCAATGAAACATGGAGACTGGAATTGACAGCTGATGGACAACACATATCAAAAATTGACATACAAAGAGGCATCTTTCAAGGAGACTCACTATCACCATTACTGTTCATCATAGCCATGATGCCCTTGAATATTATTCTGAGAAAGTGCCAAGCCGGATAAAAGTTCTCCAATACAGAGGAAAATATGAACCACCTGATGTACATGGACGATCTGAAACTTTTTGCAAGGACCAAAAAGGAACTAGAGACACTAATTAACACTACCAGGATCTTCAGCCAAGATATCCAAATGGAATTTGGAATGGAAAAGTGTGCACTACTAGTTATAAGAAAGGGAAAACTGGAAACGACATAAGGCATGAAACTACCCAACCAAACAGAAATGAGGGCACTAGGGGAATAAGACGACTATAAATACTTCGGAATTCTGGAAGCGGACACGATCAGAGCAACAGAAATGAAAGAGTCGGGAGAACAAGAAAAATCGTGGAAATGAAATTATATAACAGAAACTTAATAAAACGTATAAATACATGGGCAGTATCACAAGTAATATACTCTGGGACGTTTATAGGGTGGACAAAAGAAGAACTGGGACAACTCGACCAGAAAACCGGGAAACTCATGACAATGGATAATGCATTACACCAAAGGACGATATTGACAGACTCTACGTGAAAAGGAAAGACGGCGGGAGAGGACTGATCTGTATAGAAGACTGTGTGAAGAACACAAAAAAGAACTAGAAAAATAAATAATACAAAACAATGAAAGGATAATTATGGCAGCAGGAGACATGGAGAAAGCCAACAAAACAGAAAACAGAGAGAAAAATGACAACACGAGAAAAGAGAAATGGAGAGAGAAACAGCTCCACGGAAGATTAATAAGAATGACAAAAGATGAGAATAACGAAAAAACCTGCACATGGATGCGAAAAGGACATATAAACCGAGAAACTGAATCCCTAATAACTGCAGCACAAGATAATTCGATAAGAATCAACCATATCAAAGCAAGGATCGATAAAACACAAGAAAACAGCAAATGCAGACTTTGTGGACAAAGAGACGAAACGATAAACCATATAGTAAGTGAATGCAGCAAACTGGCCCAAAAGGAATACAAAAATAAACATGACCAAGTGGGGAGGGCGGTGCACTGAGAATTGTGTAAACGACTGCATTTTTAGCTTACAGACAAATGGTACAAGCATAAACCCGCAACAGCACCTTAAAACGAGAACCACATAATCCTATGCGACATAGATGGACAAAGCCATCCAAGCAAGAAGACCAGATGTCGTAATAATTGCCAAGAAAGAAAAATCCTTTCAAAGTGTAGACTTTGCTGTCCCAGCTGACCACAGGAAAGAAAAGGAGACACAAAGCCAATACACAAAGCTAGCCAGAGAGTTAAAAGGGATTTGGATGATGAAGAAAATCAAAATAGTACCTATAATAGTAGGAGCACTAGGAACAATTCCGAAAAACTTCGAAAAAAGAATGTCAGAAATTGGAATCAGAGGAATAGCTGCAAAAATACAACGACTAACGATAATGAAAACGGCTGAAATATTAAGGAAACCCCTTGAATGCGGAGAATAATACAAGAAGACAATATAACGACAGGGAATGACGAACACCAAAGCTGCATATCTACAATTCAACACTTCATCATGCATCCCCCATTGTCTCATCAGCGTTCCTCCAAATAGAAAAGTGATACCAAAGAACCGAGAAGGTTCAAGAAGGATTGAAAGACCGAGGAGATAGCGCTGGCCAAGCGCGAAGAGAACTGAGACCTTGGGGAGGCTTAGTGCCACTCAAATTCTCGTATAAACCAATGGTCACTGCCAGCGAGAAATCAATGATAAGAGGCTGTTGCGATGACACAAATTCATTTGCAAATGCTATCGAAGGTGGTAAAGAGAGCTGGACGTCTGGGGAGACTTGTTGTCACTCAGCTTCCAGAGAACACCACAGGTTTCTAATCAGATCGTTTGTTGACTTGTGTGAAAGCTCCATGTGAGCCAATAATAATAATAATAATAATAATAATAATAATAATAATAATAATAATAATAAATAATAATGATAATATCGTTCATCAAATTCCGTCTGTGTTTGTTTACAATATCACGTTAGCTGATATTTGGTATTACCGAGGAATGCTTGGAGAGTTACGGTATAATAAACATATGAGATAATTCTTCAAACAAAAAACGAGTAACATTTTATGTGAGGATACAAGCAAAAGGACACATTCTTTGTTTCTTCTTTTCATAGTTCTTCTATCTTTCTTTTCTCCATTCCGAAAAGAAAATATTATGCCACGAATAATATTTTTATATAAATATTTATTTCACGTTCCTTAATCAGTATCGGAGTTTTGTAACGCTTCTTTCATTCTACATTTTGCTATAACGCGCCCATTAATTTTCACGGACGTCAAAAGACTAAATGCGGAGTCCCGAATTTTTGTTTAGTTTTAAAATATGAAAACGAAGAAAAGATTTGCGGCGATTTAAAATGGCCCATCTTTTTTTTATCGTAAATAAGAACAAATTAAAATAAAATGATTGAGTAAACCCAGGCTTGAGCAGGGGGATAATTCGATCTGTTGTCGAATACTCTACCAATCAGCTATATTTTATGAATCATTTGTTTAACTTTTTCTCTTCACATTTTTCTTTCCTCATCCTATTCCTTTTCTTTTTCTATTTTCTTTGTTTCTGCAGTGTCTTTTGCTGTGGTAATTATTTTTTTCGGTGTTCTGCATTATCTATTTTTCTAATTCTTGTGTGTGTATGTGTGTGTGTGCGCGCGCGTGTGTTATTGACATAATTTCTATACAAACCAGCCCTCTTCCTCCATCTTTCTCTTTCACATAGACTCGGTCAGTATCATCAATTGGGTGAAGTGCATTGTGCATAGTCATGAGTTTCCTTGTCTTGTACTCAATATGCCTCAGTTTTTACTTTGGTTCAACCAACAAACGATCCAGAGTATCTTATTAGTGATACTGCCCGTGTGTTTATACCTTTTGTTAGGTTTCTACTATATAATTTACTTTCGAGGAGTTTTCTTCTTCTGGGGTATTCTTTTTCAATTTTCTCTTTCAATTCTGTTGTTTTGGTGGTGTCTGCCTACAGAACTGCCAACTATTTATAGATGTCATGTTAGCCTAATGCCCTCATTTCCGTTTCGTTGGGTAGTACCATACCTCCTGTTGCTTCTCGTTTTCCCTTTCTCGTGATTAGCAATGCAAACTTTTCCATTCCGAATTCCATTCGGATATCCTGGCTGATGATTCCGATTGTGTTTGTTAGTGTCACAAGTTCCTTCTAGCTTTTTATTTCAAACAGTTTAAGGTCGTCCATATACATTAGGTGGTTCATTTTTTTCAGCTATATTGATGTAGTTGTATCTGGATTGGCATATTCTTATTATATTGTCCAGAGGCACCATGGCTATGCTGAACAGTAGTGATAATAGGGAATCACTATTATTATTATTATTATTGTTGTTATTATTATTATTATTATTGGCTCACAAGGAGCTTTCACACAGGTCATCAAAGATCTCATTGAAGACAGCCTGTGATATTCCCTGGAAGCTGAGTGACAACAAGTCTCCCCAGATTTTCCAGTACTCTCCACCTCTTTCGCTTACATTTGCAAATAAATTTGCATTATCGCAACAGCTGCTTGCCATTGATTTCTTGTTGGCAGTGGCCATTGGTTTTACTGGAATTTGAGTGGTAATAAGCCTCTACAAGGTCCTAGTTCTTTTGCACATACAATGGAAGTCTGGTCAGTCCTCACTCCTCAGTCTTTCCTTCTTCCTTGTCTACTTGGCTATTCGGTTTCACTCTTTTTATTTTGGTTGGGAGGGGGATAGGGGTGTTATAACGAGGGTGAGGTGGGGTTAGGTATGCAGCTTCAATGTTCTTGGTTCCATGTAGCGCTTCGTGTTTTGTCTCTGTAGCAGTTTGTTTGGTCTACGCTTGTGGTTCGTGTTTGTTAGTCTCCACATTCAAGGGGTTTCCTTAATATTTCAGCTGTTTTTATTATTGTTGTTCGTTGTATTTTTCAGTCATTCCTCTGATTCCAATTTCTCCCATTCTTTTTTTCAAAGTTTTTCAGGATTGTTCCTAGTGCTCCTACAATTATAGGTATTATTTTGATTTTCTTCATCTTCCATATCCATTTCAGCTCTCTGGCTAGCTCTGTGCATTTGTTCTGTTTCTCTTTTTCTTTTATACTCACCCTGTGGTAAGTTGGAACAGCAAAGTCTACGATTTGACAGGATTTTTCTTTCTTGTAAATTATTACATCTGGTCTTCTTGCTTGGATGGATTTATCAGTTTGTATGTCCATGTCTCATAGGATTTTGTGATTCTCGTTTTCAATTACTGTTGCCGGCTTATGTTTGGATCACTTGTCTGTGCGTTCGAGATGCAGTTGTTTGCACAATTCCCAGTGTACTGCTTTACCCACTTGGTCGAGTCTGTTCTTGTATTTCTTTTGTACCAGTTTGCTGCATTCACTTACTATATGGTTTATCGTCTCGTCTCTTTGTCCACAGAGTCTGCATTTACTGTTTTCTTGTGTTTTGCCGATCTTTGTTTTGATATGGTTGGTTCTTATCGTGTTATCTTGTGCTGAAGTTATTAGGGATTCAGTTTCTCGGCTTATGTGTCCATTTCGCATCCATGTCCAAGTGTTTTCATAATTTTCATCTTTTGTCTTCCTTATGACTCTTCTGTGGAGCTGTTTCTCTCTCCATTTTTCTTTTCTCGTCTCATCCTTTGTTTGTTTTCCGTTTTGTCGATTTTCTCAATGTTTTTCGCTGCCATTATTATCTTTTCCGTGTTTTGCATTATGTATTTTTCAAATTCTTTTTTGTGTCATGCACACAGTCTTCTATACAATCTAGTTCTCTCTTCCTTATTTTCTTTTCACACAGAGTCAGTAAACGTTGTCCTTTGGGTGTAGTGCTTTGTGCATTGTCATGAGTTTCCTGGTTTTCTGATCGAGTTGTCCCAGTTTTTCTTTGGTCCATCATATGAACTGTCCTGAGTATCTTATTAGTGATCCTGCCCATGTATTTATACGTTTTATTAGGTTTCTGCTTTATAATTTAGTTTCTGGAAGTTTTCTTTTTCTCCTGAGGTATTCATTTCCAATTCTCTCTTTCATTTCCGTGACTTTGATGGTGTCTGCTTCCAGAACTCTCGGGTATTTATAGGCGTCTTTTTCCCCTAAGGCTCTCATCTCTGTTTGGTTGGTAATTCCATGCGCTCTGTTGTCTCCAGTTCTCCCTTTCTTATAACTAGTAGTGCACACTTTTCCATTCCAAAGCCCATTTGGATATCCTGACTGAAGATCCTGGTAGTGCTTATTAGTGTCTCTAGTTTTTTTGTTTTTTTTGTCCTTGCAAAAAGTTTCAGATCGTCCATGTACCCTAGGTGGTTCATTTTTTCCTTCTGTATTAGAGAATTTATACCCAGCTTGGCACTTTCTCAGTATATTATAAACGGTAATGATGATAGTGAATCTCTTTGGCAGATGCCTCTTTGTATGTTAATTCCTGTTATGTGTTGTCATTCAGCTGTCAATTTCACTTATGATTATTATTATTACTATTATTATTATTATCAAAACTATTTTGTAATATTTTCGATCCAAATTATCGAAGTATATCCGGAACTAATGCCGCAATCTACATATTAATTTTCAGTTGTTCAGTTCGTCTAATTTCGAAGATATTTACATTTCTACAAAAAATGTTTAGGAAATGAAAATGTAAAATTAATGGCTTAAGAATTTGTGCAAGTTCAAAATATATTTTTTGGTGTCAGTGCTTTAGACTGATCAATAGCTGCATTGACATGTCTATCTATTTATTCATCTATCTACTATTAATATGTTATTTTTTTGTCTTTTCGTATGTAAATAGAAACATGTTTATTTGATTAAAAAAATAGGCAGGATACACGTTACTAATATTATACAGGATCTATACATTTATACATGTGTGTCTAGCCGTCCTGTATATATAATGGCGTTTATGCATACGTATGACCGTCTAGTAGTGTGGTGTCATTTAGTCTAGCTAAATTCGTTGTGTGTATACATTCAAATAGAGTTCATGACGGTACAATAACATATGAGACAATTCTTTAAACAAAACAACGAGTAAGATTTTATGTGCGGATATAAGCAAAAAAGACACATACCTTGTTTTTTCATTCTTCTTTTATAGTTCTTCTATCTTTCTTTTCTCCATTCTGAATTGAGAACATTATGACACGAAATATATTTTTATATAAACATTTATTTCACCTTCCTGGATCGGAGTTATGCAACGCTTCTTACATTCTACATTTTGCTCTATCGCGCCCATTAATTTCCACGGATGGCAATAGACTAAAAGCAGAGCCCAAACTTCCTATTCTCTAACTAATCCAGTAGTTAACTAACTGAATCTTTAACTATGTGTATATCAAACTATTTCTTTGTTTTCTCTGACATAACAAACTACGTCATTCTTTGTAAAACTTAAATGCATTTGTTTATTTGAAATTAGCATTTCTTTACGCAATTAACTTTCAATCTATTTTATTATATATGACATTTAATTCCATTACAACTTAAAATCTATTTGACATTTTCCCCTTAGCTGAAATTACACACTTTAAAACACAATCAACATTCGCATTGCCAATCTCTTATTTCTTTTTTCTGGTGACCCGCCGTTGCCAGGGAATTCCATTATTAAACACTAAGTCAGTAATTTTCCGGTGTTTTCTAGCCGGATGCCTTCACTATAATATTAGGTAAAACGAAGACACAGTAATGTATATGTTTAGCTGGATGATTAGCTTAGAGGGTTCAGTTGCTGTCCCCAGGGTTTTAGTGTGTTGGCTTGCCCAAAAATTTTTCAGTAAACAAGGCCCATCCACACATCGACTGCTATTAAAGACTGCTGGGACTCTTTAAAACATTCGATATTCAGATCAACCATTTTCGAAAAGGTGCGAGTAGTAATTTGAACACTGCATTTCCAGTCGATTGTCAGTGGTGATAGCTGTTAAATCGATTGCACATTCATAAAA
Source organism: Euprymna scolopes (assembly GCF_053919585.1). Classification (NCBI taxonomy): domain Eukaryota; kingdom Metazoa; phylum Mollusca; class Cephalopoda; order Sepiida; family Sepiolidae; genus Euprymna; species Euprymna scolopes. The sequence goes on from NW_027633446.1 coordinate 17,397, forward strand.
TAGAAATGATAAAAAGAACTACGTTAACAATAAACGTATATCAGTCAACATTTAGAAATTTGTGCGTGCCATGCTGAAAAGAGTAGGTGTTTATCCTGAAGCCTAAGCAGAACATGTACACATTCTATTCGCTTTGTATTCCCCCAATTAATGTGCACGTCGTGTCTAGTTGGAATCAAGGGAGATAACTCCGGGTTTCTAACAAAACGATTTCGTCGACAAGCTAACAATGGCGGCGTTGTCGGCCGTTGTGGCTGCATAAGATGTTTGTAAAGGTAGAGAAAGACAGTGACGGTGGCGATGACGGTAATTACGCGGGAAACGAAAACCTCTGAGAAATGAAAAAAAAAAAAGATGGATGTTAGGCAATTTCTAGAAAAAGAAATAGACAAGAATGTTTGAAAGTTGATGAAAATGTATTGCATCAAAAAAATATAAACAAGAGTGGAAACCTTTTGTCGGCGAAATTGGCTGAAAGAGTTTCTAGAGAAGAAACGAGCAAATATGTTCGGTGTGCTCGCACGATTCGAATTGCAAATCTTCTCAAAGGAAACAAATAAATACAAGAATGGATCCATTCTTTTAGATGTGTCTGTACAACGTGCGCGTTTAATGACGAAATTGTTATTTCAAACTTACGCATAACAGAGAAGGCAAACGTTAAAAGTCGCGACCAGAGTAGAATATAAAAAAGAACCCGTATAGGTATTAAAATGGTTTTATGTTATTGTTTTTCTTATATATTATCATTAGGGGCTATATCCAAAAATTCACTCAGCAAAGTTCAGAAACCGGAAGTGAATTCTCTTTTTCTAAATACGGAATAGAAGTCAGTAATCATGAAACGAAATACAAAACCATATGGAAATAATTTATTTCAAACAATTATTTTAGTTTTAACAATTCTTGTGCCATCATGAAAAAAATAAAACATAATAAACTTTCATTTTTTTCACATTTCTATAAATAGATTTTTGTTTTAACACTTGTGTTATCATGATTTTTTTTACATAGGCATCACCACTTATCAAGGCCAATAAGCCACTCGAGGATAAGCGTTAAAGAGTGTAAAGTAGAAATTGGACAATATAGTAATCGTTAGTAATGGAAATTCAGTAAATTTGGTAACTGATATGGAATGGCTCATCAAAAACTTGTTCACGTTAGACTTGAAGGCAACCATGTTTTAGTCAGCTGGAAAGCAGGAAAACGGAAGACAATTGCATAGGCGTGCAGTTCTAAGAAAGAAGCTTTGCTCATGGAATCTACGTTTAGGTTTAGGCACAGATAAAGAGTGGGGGAAATTAGTTATACTGTTTTCTGCTAGACGAGTGTTTCTTGTGAAAGTTTGGCGAGGGGGACCATAGATTGGAGCTCAGCCGAGTACTTGCCATGAAAATAACGATAAAGCAGAGACAAACTCGCAACATCTCTTCTGTGAGAAAGAGGTTGCAGGGAAGAGAAAATGACATCCTCCTACGAGGCTACGAAGTCTATTTTGAACTCTATCAAGGCAGGATAAGTCCTTTCTAGCAGCTCCTGCCCAAACGTGGCAACAGCACTCCATCCTTGGACGTATCTGCCTCTTATATAGATAGAGAATTGAATAAGCAGTGAGATATCTACTGGATCGATAGAAGGACTCCACCATTTTTCCTGCGGCCTTGGCAACGAATTTAATATATGTATTCCATTTAAGATTAGGAGTAAAGGTCAAGCCCAGAAGCTTGTCAAAACATGAGGCCTTTCCAAGACGGGAGCCATTCATTTCAATTGATGCCAGATGGGGATCAAAGCGTTGATGATGTAAAGATAAAAGCTTGGTTTTAGATGCATTAAAAGTAACAAGCTACCTCTTTCCTAAAAAATGATAAAAACTAATGACAAGTTTTATGATTTGCATGTCTATAAAAATGTCTTCTTCGGATATATTTGTCTTCTACATATTTTATCAGATAATTTTGTCATAAATAATATCAAATAAATTATGAAAAAAATAAAACAAACGCTTATTTTAAACATTTTATAAATATGTTTCTCAAAATGAAGAAATAGTACTTTTTCATAAATAATGTATGAAAGTTTGTAACACTTCTTGTGTGAAAAAAAAATTTGTATAAAAATGTTTCTTAAAATGAATAAATGGAAGCGATATAGATATTTTAAATACTTAGAAATGTATTCATAAACATGCAAACTATGAAAGTTTAAATTACTTTTCTGAAATGAAATATTTCCATATGAATTTATTTTAAATATTGAAATAGTTATTTATAAAAATGTAAAATATAAAAGTTTATTATTTTTTACTGTTTAAAACAAGGAATGGTTCAATATGGTTTCGTGTTTTGTTTCATCTTCCATTCTATATTTAGGAAAACTGAGTTCACTCCCAGCGTCTTAACTTTGCGTACTGAATTTTTGGATATAGCCCAATGAGGAATCGTTTCAATTTAAGATCCATTTAATATTACGCATTTAAACTTGAAAAAATCACGCTTCAAATATGTCAGCACCATCTGAATGAGCGAAATCACACAAGATCAAGTTAAATTCGGTTGTCATCTTTTTTTTTACTTTGCTTATTCACATAATGTTGACAGCTTTTAAGTGTGCTTTTTTTCCTAAGCAGAATATTTTTATCTCATTATACTCTGGTCACAAGCTTTAACTTTTTCCATGGATTAACAGACCAGCCAACCAACTTACAGAGCCTATTACAGAGGAACGTGGTCGCATTTTAAAATTTGTTGTTAATCTTAAGCGTGTCAGGACTACAAAAATGCTATTTAAAGCTTAAACAAGAAGATACTGAAAATCACAGCTGTTGCCCAATAATAAAATGTCACACGCGCACTTCTGCTCCCAGGTATGAACCCTATATTTTATTTATTTATTTATTTATTTATTTTTTTTTTGCAATTTTACGCTACTAATACTACTGATAATACAACGAAAAAGTTTTATTTTAATTTTCATCTTTATTTGGATCATTCATTTATATCATCTTAAAAATTACTACTCAGCATAGTATTTCAAATTTTATAGCTAATTTTCTTCTTTATTTCCGTTATTTATTTATATTATCATTTTTACGCTATTAAGAATACTATTGCAAATTTTGCATTTTATTTTTTCTATATTTGTCTTAGTTATATAAGCTTTTTTACGCTACAAATACTACTAAAAATACTAGACAAATTTAGTAGTTTATTTTTCTTCTTTATTTGCGTTATTTATTTTATCACTTTTTCGCTACAAATAAGAATATAATTACAAGTTTAGTATTTTATTTTTCTTCTTTATTTGCGTTATTTATTTATATAATCTTTTTTAAAATTACAAAAACCACTTAGAATACAAATGTTATGTTTTATTTTTCCTTTATTTGAGTCATTCATATTAATTATTCGTTACATTTATTTTTTACTATTGTTACGACTTTTGTCTTTTGATTTGCATTTTTACTCATGCTATCATCTTTACTCATACTACTACTTCAGTTTTTCATTTTCTTTCTTTTTTTTTTTATTCATTTCATCCTCTAACTCTACTGTTGTCATAGAGCACTCTTCATTCATTTCGTATAAAATCAGATTATTATTGTTGACATTAATTTCCCGATATCTTTCTAGTTAGAATTATTTCATAACAGGCATTGGACACTTACGGGAAGGGGCCATGTGAAGTTGCTAACAACCTAATTGTGTTTCTGTGAAACAAACTGGAATCGAATCGAACCATGCACTCCAGTCAGTCCATATCGTTATTTACCTTCCGTCATCTCTCTACTTCTGCTGTTGTTTTAATGATGACGACTTTGTCTTTTCCTTTTCTTCTTTATTTACGTTATTTATTTACGCTATTCTCCCACTCTCCTCTTACTTAGTCTTACTAATGCTGTTACTACTACTACTACTATTCATAAAGATGCTTGCAAGCATCTAAAATAAAATGCGTACACCCAATGATATTTTAAACAAGAATGACAGGCCAATCGCCCGGTAGATGGGCATAGTCTCTTATAAAGATGCGTGGACTCATCTAAAAATGCTATTTCAAACACTTATAATAGAAAGAAAAAAGTTATGGTCCTTCATTCGATACAACATTATTTCGGTAAAAAAAAAGAAACCCATCAAGATAGCGCCAGTCGTGTATCATATCTATCTCTTAATAGTGACCATTTTTATCTTTCCTTTCTTTATCCCAAATTAACACGCAATTTTTTCTTCGGAATATTTTTACTGTATTTTCTCTTTCTTAATTCTAAATACACCATTCTGTAAAAAAACAAAAAAAAATACTCTGTTAATCGATTCTACAACTTAAACGACGTATTATTGGTTAGAAAAGTTATGGACCATTAATATAATATCCCTTTCAGAAGCAAAGGTCCATTCCAGGACCAACCCTCATTCTGATCTTTATCAATGATTTTTCAAATCATTGTGGTAATCTGTTGAAATCTATGCAGGCGACACAACTGACTATGGCTGTACTTTGAAGAGCATCGGTGATGAATTTCCAGCTGATTCTCTCCTCCGACATCAATCACGTGATGCAGTGATGTAAGGTGTCTTCTTAATTTTATACTTTCTAAAAGCAAGCTTTTCTCCTTTTATAATTGATTCTCGGGGTCTCGTTTTGCCTCAGTTGAAATAAATATCTTTTGTTTTAACAATTTCTCAGGGCCGATATTTTCCCAGCTCTTAAATGGAAGACATACATCTAATCTGTTGCTGAGGTGTTTTGGAAAAAAGTTGGACCATTCTACTGCTTTAGAAAGTACATGGCAATACTTTACCTACATAAAAATCAAACCTGTCCTAAGATGGAATACTGCTGCCATATTCGGGAAACCTTTTTAGTGGTATTTTTGATAGGCGGATTCGATTTATGAAGCCCATTTGAGGTAATTTCCTTTCACACACTGCCTAACTTATATAGACTAATTAATAGGTTTGGTTTGTTTGTTTTACAACATATCGCTTTTGGGATCATCCATTTGAATTCATAAGACACTCATGTGTAGGATTGTTTCACTTGTTCTTTTATGGATCGCGTTGATTGGACAAAAAATAACTGAATCACTACTCCCTTACGAAGTCATGTGAGTCAGTCTATAGAAAGTTAAACGCTCTAGTCTCCTTTTCCAGTTTTATTTTACTGTGGGTGGGGAGGCATCGCTTATCAAGGTCTTAAGGCCACTCGATGATAAGGGTTGAGTGTCTGGTAGACGGCGAGACAACACCGCGAGGATCGATAAAAATTGAGTAAAGTTTAATCATTTAAGAAGACAACTAAAGAACCTTTTTACATTTTAATTGAAAACGACCATGCTATAATCAACTGGGAAGCAGTCCCACTACAGACAGACAGTTATATCAAAGAAACTCTGCTCATGGAATTGTCGTTCAGTTTAAGGCACAGATAGAGAGTAAAAGAAATTTCTGACAGTTGTTGTAGGTAGTCGAGTTACAGTTGCGGTTGCATTGTTTTGACTGCATCATAACAAAAAATCACTAGAAAGCAATTGGAGACTGTACCACTCCTCCCATATAAAAAAGCTAAAATTGTAGGATCCAAGCGTATGCACTTGCGACACTCTTATATAAGATAATTTCTCGCGAGAGCACATGTTGGCAAGGCCTCATTCTGTATATTCACCCATTACTGTTATATAAGATTATTAACTGTTCACTCAAGTAAAATTGCTTAATTTATACAAAACAGTTGATATTCCTTCTTTTTTTGTTTTGTTTTATTTTGTTTAATTAAACTTTTCGGTTTTATCTTCGAATAATAATTCCTGTATCTTTTTCTAGTAGAAAAAATTCTTTCGGGGATTTTAACATGACATAAAATAAACACTATAAACGCATTACTTGCACAATATACTATTTAATCTTTCGCAAAGATATTAAAGTATTATTGAGTTTAAATGAAACAAATGATCGCTCGCTTTCTTTGATTATTCAGACAACTGTTCTAATTTTGAGTGTTATTTGCACAACAATTCGATCACTGTAACCTCCGACCTTCTTGAGGTCTATTTTTTTAATTCGGGAATCTTTCTGTCGAACCAGGAATCTGCACCGAATTGCGAACGGAACTCCTTATTTAATTCACAGGGAATGTGTGACGTCGGAGGAACAAATAAAAGGAAAAGAAATAAAACACTTTTGTAAGACTTTGTAAGTGCATTTATTCGTGATTTCTCAAAAACAACGCATTTTATTATATTTCCCAAGTCTTTTTGTATACACATGTGCTTTTTAAAAGTCTCTGTCCTCACCACTTCACGATGTCATAAGCCAGTGCTTTTTCACCCTCTATTTTCACACGTCCATCTTGTCCGGTTCGTGCTTTTCTTCTCGACCATGTGCTGTCCTTTTTTTTCTTTTTCTTTTCTTGTGACGCAACGCAAGCTCACATACTCTTGCTAATTTGCATACATGCTTCAACGGCTGCTGCTGATATTTTCTTGCACATGCCCATACGCGCTCTTTCACAATAGCATATTTTCGTTCTGTCAGTCATGTTGACTGTGAGGTAGTAAAATTCAATTGTAAGTTACATTCTTCTTGAGATTGAAAGTTCAATCTTCATTGCGAGGGACACTCAAAATACAATTATGAATTACTTGCAACTTCTACCCAGTCATGGTTGACGGAGCATACTAACTCTGTGGATTAAATTAAAGGTTATGTTCGAAATTCCGTGCAGATTCACGAGTTCAGCAGAAAGCTTACCGAGTTCGACAGAAAGATTCCTAAGTTCGACAGAAAGATTCCGAGTTCGACAAGATACACCTACAGAAGGTCGGAGATTACATCAATCGAAATGTTGTAAAAATAACGCTTAAGATGAAAACGGTAATCCGAATAATCCATTAAAAAAAAACAAATTATTAATCTTCGTCGAAAATAATTTGAACTCGGATGAAATTAATTCAATATTCTGCGTCCGTATCCATTGTATCAATCATTTAACCACAAAGTAATTGTAAAATGGAAATAAAAAATATGATTTTGAGTTGCTTGTTTCGCCAGTTCGTTTTATTGTGGAATAACAATCACTTGGGTGTTATTCAATTTTCGATCAAAATACTAAGTCAGTGCAGACAAGCAGTTGTTATGTGCTGGGAAGAGACATGGATGCCTAAGTGAACGCAAAATATCTTATAGAAGATTTGAACTCGGATTTCCCATTTCGTAAGTCTAAAAGTATTCATCACATTTACTCGTGCATCTTCTCGCTTACAGTTGATTGTTTTTCACTAGGCAGTAATTGAAGATGCCAATAATTTTCTGAACAGGCGATGATTTAATTTTATTTTTCAGTTTATAAATTTTTTCGCATTTCTTATTTCAATTTTTAGCGTGTATCGTAGATACTTGTTTCCATGGATACTATGGTGGTTACCATAATGTAAATCTTGTAGGATAGGCCACCATTTCGGCGGGTCCTCCTTTTGGGGTGTCGTCGAAATTAATAAGAAGAGAGGAATGTTGGGACAGTCTAGAAACCTGGGACAAATAATCAAGAAACAAAGGCATTTCAAAACGAAACGGTTTTATATACATTTCAGCGTACAAGTGGTATCGGGTCATAGAAAGTTCGGGATTTTCATTTTTGCCCTGGCGCTGGAAAAACTCGTCTCTCCGTCTTTTTGCTTCCAAAACTTTTGTATCTCCTTCTGTCCCACCAGAATTGGCTACAACCTCTGGTCACATAGAGAGATCAGAAGGAAGGGAAAGGGAAAAGTAGAGAGAAAGAGAAATGTAATGGAGAAGTAGTAGCCTTGGCTTCACTACAATACGGCCTCGAATCATAGGGTCAGCTATACGGAGTTCAAATCTGATATACGCTGGCCATGTAAGCTCTATTCAGTTTTGAGAAACGCAGGATCGCGCAAATTCCTTCTCTTTTAAAAGTACAGTGAAACCCGGATATAAGAAACTTCGTCTCCGGTCCCTACAGATTAAACTTTTATCGGCGGTTCTTCTTATAACCTGATTACACGGAACATTAACACAGGCTCTAATTTGGAACCATAGAAAATCTCTCTTATATCTGTTTTTCTTATAATAGGGTCTTTATATTCGGGTTACACTGTTTTTTCTTTTTTCTAATAACCCTATTTTGTTTGATATCCATAATCTACGATCGCTTATTCGGTTTATAAGAATATTAGAAATCCTTGCTGGCGTAGGGCAATAATAAATAAGAGCATCTGTTATCAAACCTGAACACGATATTAACATTTGTATGATGGTCTTTGCAAGTTTTACTTTTTTTTTTTTATTTGTGTCATTGTTTTGTAAACTCACCCATACACAAGGTATGAACTGTTACTAACCGTATAAATATACCGAGAAGTACCAACTGATGTATGTCTATTTGTAGTACGCCATATTGCCATTAAGTACTACAACTCTCGCTCTATGTATTCAATTTTGTAAAAACAAATACCTTTTTCCTAAACCATATTCGTGTTCGAGTCTTTCTTAGTGAGTCCTTTCAAGACACGACAATCATTTATTAAATTTTTATATTTTGATACGTCTAGTTAGACCAAATGGCGCACTGGTTTGAGCCTTTACATGACAGTTGTTTAAGCCTTACTACTTCCGTGCTGGCAAACTGGAAGCGGGTGTTTGTTTGTGAGACCATCGCTAGAAGGGTGCATTACAGGGCATTTTCTATCCGGGTCTTAGATTTTCATCAGAGTTTCCTTCTCTTAGTTGGATTGCTTTCATGGCGGCTGTGGAGTTTCATCTATTTTGTATATAGTAACACTCTGGAATATCAGAGATAGGCTAACAGGTGCTACACTCTACCCAAAGCTGACCTGGAACTGTGCAAGAGAGGGGCGTTCAGTTCCTTGAAGTATTCTATATACTCACATACCTAAATACATAGATTATTATTCATCGGACTACTGTTCTCATCTTGAATGTAATTTTCACAACGTTTCGGTCGATACAACCTCTGACCTTCTTCAGGTGTATCTTGTCGAGCTCGGAAATGTTTCTATCGAACTCGGGAATTTTGACAGAATTTCGAGCGCCAACCTCTTATTACTTGCATATATTAATGTTTTTACTTATTACTTGTATATATTATCTATTGTTTATAATTACTGGTTCTCATGTTGTATTAACTTCTATACTAGGTCCACTTAGCAGTTGGTTATTCCCCAGCATATGTACTGCTTCTTTCAGTCGTCTTACTCTCCACCGTTCCTCTCTTTCTATAATTTTTACTTCGTCCCATAATGGCAGATGGTTTCCCTTTTCTTTCCAGCTATGGTCAGCTATACCTGACTTTTCAGTCTCTTCACGTACTACGGCTTTTCGATGTTCTTCTAACCGTACTTTTAACGGACGACACGTTTCACCTCTGTGTAGTTTTCCACATTTGCATGGGATTTCATATACACAGTTCTTAGTCATGATTTTTCTGTAGGGGGCTTGACTCTCACAAGCTGTTTCCAGAGAATTGAATCACTCCTGAATACTGTCCTGATGTAATATAGATTACATATTCGTTGAGGTTTTTCAGACAAGCCCTTCATATATGGTATACAAACTGAAAAGTGATGTCCTTTTTTGTTTGGTCCAGATTTATTGGAGCTGATGTCATGTTCTCTGGATAGTTGTTTCGGTGGAGGATTTCTCTTAAACTGTTCATCTCCTCTTGATTTACACTGATGTTACTACATATTACGTTTGCTCGGTGTTGTAACAACAGACGATTCCTTTCTTTGCATTATATGGATAGTGGGAGTTGAAGTTTAGATACTGTCCAGCGAAAGTTGGCTATCGGTACACAGACGACATAAACCCCTGACCTGTGCGAGTTATCAGCACATCTAGGAATGATAACTTATTGTTGTGTTCTTTTTCCATCGTGAACATTTATGTATAGGTGGACGGATCGACTTCACATGGTCTAGTAACGTTTGAATATCTTCCTGATGGGGGCCAGAGTATGAATATGTCATCATCGCAAGCACATTGTTGGCTTTAGTGGTGTTGATCGTAATGCAATTTCCTCAAAGTATTCCATGTATGCATTGGCCAATACCGGGGACAATGGTGATCTAATTGCCAGACCTTCTTCCTGCCGACATATATCTGGTCCCATCACGAAGTATGTAGTTTTTACACAGAAAGTAAGCATCTCCATTATATTGTCAATTGGGATGCAAGTGCGTTCTGTCAGTGAGGCATCCGATGTCAGTTTATTCCGTGCCATTGTCAGAGTCTCATCAGTGGGTAATTTCGTGAAAAGACTCACTACATCTAGACTCACCATCTGGTTGGAACGAATGGGAGCATTTTTTTATTATTTCCACAGAGTGAGCTGAGTTCTTGACGTATGATGGAGCTGAGTAAAAACTTCATAGAGCACCTAGTGTTCCTAAATGCTCACCTGATATTGTTCAGGTTCAGCGTTGCATAATTTCGATAATCTAACGAGAACCGGTTTGTCAACATGATTATGTGTATATTACTGCTATAACGTTATTGCTACTTTAGTTCTTTATGTTTTTTCTTTATTACGTCATTTATTTATATTAGTAATCCGCTATATTTCTTTGCTACTGCTACTATGACTGTATTATTTTCCGTTTCTTCTATATTTCCATTCTTTATCTACGCTACCATATTTGATATTACTACTATTATTATAGCTTTAGAATTTTCGTTTTATTTACGCTGTCCCCTTTACAAGTACTATATTTCTAAAACTTTTTATTTCCTTCTTTTTTATATATAATTTAGTTATTCACGTCATCCTCTAAATATACCCTTTTGCTGTTGCAGCATATACTCTTTGCTACGTCTACTACGACGACTCTGGAATTTTGTTTTTCTTCTTTGTTTACGTTCTTTATTCACGGTATCTCTAATTAACCTCCAACGTTGCTCTACTACTACTACTACTACTACTACTACTACTAAGAATCACACTTCTTCCACCACTTCCGTATCATATTCTTCTCTTCCAATCATTTACCGTCAACTACATTACTCTTTCCACCGTCGGAAATACCATTTAAGCAAAGAATCAGTCAAGCAATGTTATCAGTTCTAGTATGATATAGATAATTTATATATATATATATATATATATATATATATATATATATATATATATATATATACATATATATATATATCGATAGATAGATAGATAGATAATGCATATATATAGAGAGAGATAATTTATATATATATATATATATATATATATATATATATACAGAGAGAGAGAGAGAGAGAGAGAGAGAGAGAGAGAGAGAGATAATACGGGTCTTTGACCTTTAACTTCAAATGTTAATGAATTTAGATAATTTATATATATATATATATATATATATATATATGTATATATATATATTTATATATATATATATATATAAAGAGAGAGGGATACTTTATATATATATATATAATATAAAGCTGAATGTGTGTGTGTGTGTGTGTGTGTGTGTGTGTGTGTGTGTGTGTGTGTGTGTGTGTGTGGTCACAAATAGGCTCCTATATGGTTGATTATTTTAAAAAACTGATTACATATAATGATAGAAGATTATCGAAACACAGGAATGGGTATGTTTGATCTGGAATAACGGTGGTTCAGTAAAATTGTGGGGTCTGTGTTCGCGCCTGGCCTCCATAGAATGGAAATAGGCACAAACTTTAATAATGACTTTTCATATCTATCTGCGTAAGTATACTTTGATAATTATGTTTCAGTTTGAAGAAATATGGTATAATAAAATTATGATGTGTTCGTTCGCGCCTGACCTCCATAGAATGGAAATATGTCACAAAGTTTAACACGGTTTTTTTTAATATAGGTCCACAGAATATTGTGATAAGTGTTTCAGTGTAAACAGGTATGGTATAATAAATTATGGGGTTTATCTATTTTCTTTTTACTTTCATCATATTTTGCTTTGGTTTTGCTACCCCCAAATTCAACCCAAATTTACAAACCTTCCTTCTCACAACCTATCATACTTTCATCAATCAGAGTCCATTTTCTATAGGCTGTTTTTGAACCCAGTCAACGACGGGTAGTTTTACTAGTATATATAATTTATATATATATATATATATATATATATATAGAGAGAGAGAGAGAGAGAGAGAAAGAAAGAGAGAGAGAGAGAATATAGGTCTTTGACCTTCAACTTCAAATTTTAATGAATTATGTTAAATTCAATGTTATTAATTGAAATAAAAAAATCACTATAACTGATAAATGCTTCCATTACAGACACAAATATACTACGTATTCTAACTGCATACAATACGACGTCCACTGCTCAGCGAACTCTGAAAAAACTTTCATAGTCACATTGTTGTTTACGAAGACTGTTATTAATTCCATGCGACATTCATTAACTTTCATTGCGTGAAACCATTTAACTCCAAATAAAGCGAACGACTTCTTTTTATTCAATGATCTCGACTCCATGAAGTAATGATTGAAACCACAGTTCCAGTGTTTGAATGCTTAAGTACGTAAATACATATAAGCTTATATATTACCTTTGTATATCTTCTACTAATATATGAAGGAACTCTCTCTCTCTCTCTCTCTCTCTCTCTCTCTCTCTTTCTCTGTTTGCTCCTTATGGACTCGGAAACAGCTGAACCGATTATTTTCTTGAAATATAACACGAAGTTACTTGATGTATCTGGAAATTTTCTGGAAATGCGTCTGATTTTGACTAAAGTTAACACTTTTATACAACCTTACATCACAAGTGCGTTTAAGAAGTTCCGCACAAGCAGAAAGACCAAGCCTATAAAATCAACAGCAGATTATTTTATAAGATAGGAGCGTGTTTGAAATTAACCATGATACTTGTTTTGTACGTTTAAATTCAAGTGATCATGTAAAAGTGATTTCATAAAATCAACGGTTTGTTCTTTGATAAGACAGTGGCGCATTCAAAATGAATGGTTCTGTTTAGAGTACAATAGAATTATGATACTTGACTTCTATATTTAAATTTTAAGTGAAGCCATGATTTACAGATAACCTTATAAAACCAACAGTAGATTCTATACAGTGCAATGTAGACTGCTATCTATTGTTGATTAAGTCACTGCGAGGAGGCATGTGAAGTTTACAGACTGTACACTGCGGGAGATCCCTAACTAGAGCAGATAATCCATCGATTTGATTAACAATTGAGCGATTTCAATGATTTCGATGACGCTAAAAGTATGAGAGGGTAAAACATTTGTTAATCCTCATTCGGCAACGTAGGATCATCCTGCTAGTATATATATATATATATATATATATATATATATATATATATATATATATATATATATACATGCACGCAGACACATATATATTGTGTGTGCGTATGTGTATGTGTGTGCGTGTGTGCGTGTGTATACGATTGCATATAGTTTAACAAGTGTTGGTGCTGAGGAGATCGTACATCTATGTACAATATATAAATATATATATATGTATATATATATATAAATATATATATATATATATATATATATATATATAGTGAACATTATTTTATATTTTTGGTACTAAAGATAAAATAATAGATATGTATTATTATACCATCCACACATGATAATAACATAAAAAACAATGTTACTTTATTTTAGTTGTGCTTAAAAAAAGAAATTGACAAATCAAACAAAAATACTTTAAATATTTAGTGGACTTTTACACTTTTGCATATTGGCGCCAGCGTTTCTTTGGTTTTGTAATCTTTTGTAATCTTTTGTAGAGTTTACTGGTCGTAAAAGTTAGTTCTCAATATGTGAATAAATGACTATAAACCGAAAGCAAGTAACAAACAATTCATGGTTATTAATAGAATTAGAGAAATTTTCTCAGCTAAGTTTGTATTCCTTCCATGAAAATATATAGATGAAAACTTAAAATTTGTCTACCAACAAAATTATCAAAATTAGTTGAAAGAAATTAAAAAGATTTTAAAAAATTTACTAAATTTACTCAGACGTTTTACTTATATTTAGTTTCATATTTTAACATTAATTTTCATGTAAATATAGAAATTAAATAGATTATTTGACTATATAAAATTATCATTGTAGTCGTAAAAGTCTTCGGCAAATTTCCTCGAAACAAAAGTGAGAAATTAGTTTGGGGGGATTCAGGCGATTACGTGCGAATATGTTGAACATTTTGTCACGAAAGAAATTATGAATTTAACATAGAAGGTGACAAATATTTCTGAATTATTCTAGTGTTTTAGGGCAGTTGATAAATAAATGTGTTCAGATTATTTCTGTGCGTTTATTTGTGGGGGTATATTAACTATTTTAAGTGAGTGAGTGTTATTTTATGATCATTCCAGTCAGACTTGAAGGTAGTAGTAAGAAAATAAATTTATATAAGAAACTGATCCCCCAGTCCAAATTCTAAATTAATTCGTTTCGGTTTTTCTTTCTTCTGCAAGTTTTTCAGAGTGCTTAATCATACATAATTGTATAAAAAGTAGGATATCATTGTGGAGGGAAATGGTTTATTTAAGGGTGCTATTAATTATGTGTCATTCTGTTTTTTATATTCCATTGGGGTAGATTTAGACACAACGTTGGTTTATAATGTACAGAATCCAGCTCGTCAAGAAGACGCATTATAAATTGGGATAAAATTAAGATTGCCTCAATCTGAAAGGATTTATTTTTTTAATGACCGACGACAGAAAAGATAAAGTGTAGTATCAGAATAGGTACTACACTTTGAATTATCTATTTGCTAAAATATATAACATAGAACAACGTCATCAAAAGTGTAGAAAATTGGGGATCGTTGGTTATCCTTTATCTTACACTATCTATCTTACTCATTGGCAGAATCATTTTACTCACAACAATACCACGTTTACTCCTATTTCAAAATAGTGGCAATATATATATATATATATATATATATATATATATATATATAATATGTTCCAATAATTATTATTGATTTTTAATTAAAAAATATTTTCTATAACATGGCTGAAAAATATCAATAAATCGTTTCCGGTGGGCCTTATAACATTGTTGTGAATGAATAAGTTTCTATTGCATGAAATGATTTTTATGATTTATATACAAGTTTCACAACATGAATTTTCTATATAAATTATCGCTGTACAAATAAAAAGAAATAAACCTATCCGTTATTTATAAATTTTGTTCGAATACAAGAAAGGGAAAAATAAAATCTGACATAAACAAATGCACTTGGTTTTTTAATAACTTCCATATATTTATATCTTAAACTCATTGTTCTCTTTGCGACAAGTAAAGCTCCAAATATCGGAATATTTCTATATAAACGAACTTAAATCGATGCCATTTAATGAACTCTTTCGATAGGGGCAGCGAGGATCTATATTACTCGTATGCTGTATGTGTCTGTGTTTTTTCGGGCGCTTTTTGTTATTGAAATCGGAAATTTCGAGGAGAATCGGAAATTTTATCGGAATCGGGAAAAATATTCGAATCATCCCATCACTTATATATATATATATATATATATATATATATATATATATATATATATATATATATATATATATATATATATATATATATATTCGTATTCTTGGCTGTTTGTTTGTTCACAATTTGATTAATATATGCAACAGGTTCATTACTTTCCTAATTAATTTTCATATTGAAAACTTACTTCCATAAACTTTATTTCATTTATTTCTCTATATAGTATAATTCCTGCAAAATATATGCTCAATAAGTAAGTGCATTTTCATATTACATAAAGTAAAATCGATTTTACTATGTAGCCGTATATTAGTTGCCGTTTATAACGAAAAATTGTTTTGTGTTTTATTGAAGATTGTTATTTAAAGTTGATTTATATTGATAATATATTTTACTTTATTTTTTTTTTAATTATTATTACCGACATCAATTTTTTAAAACTGGTTTCGAGTTATTTCCCTTGGGCGCCATCTTCTGGATCTAATACAATATTTCCCTTCGAAAACTCTTTCAACGGCGGCAAATTACGTTTAATATATACAAGAAATTACTTTTACGAAGAAAAATAAAAAAGCCAATGCAAAAAGTGCTTTTACAAAAAAAAGAACAAGTCAGTGAAAGGAATTCCATTTTTTCTTTAACTGCTCACCAAATCATATCTCTATTTAAAAATACTTTTGTCTACAGCCTTCGAAAACTCTTTTTACTGCGGTAAATTACGTTTGATAAATATTAGAAAGTGCCTTTCAAAACCCCAGTAAAGTTATTCTATGAATATATTTTTAGATTAAAACAGTGAACAAAGCAAATGGATTCCATTTTTTCTTACACTCTTTACCAAATCATAACTCTGCTTAAAATACTTTTCTTTTATACATACTAGAAAGTGCTTTTATGAGGAAAAAACGCCAGTAATATACCTCTTTGAAAAATAAAAACCAGTGATGAGTGCCTTTACAAAAATAAAACTCCAGTAATAAATGCCTTTACAAAAAAAGCCAGTGATAAGTGCCTTTACAAAAAAAAAAACGCCAGTGATAAATGCCTTTACAAAAAAAAAAAAACGCCAGTGATAAGTGTCTTTAAAAAAAAACGCCAGTGGTAAGTGCCTTTACAAAATAAAAAAAAAAACGCCAGTGATAAGTGCCTTAAAAATAAAAGCCAGTGATAAGTGCCTTTACAAAAAAAGTGAAACGAAATCTAATTTTTAAAAATTTTATGTTTCGCATATACCGCACGCATTTAAATAGCTGATTTTGTAACGTTTGATGGCATAAGAATTCGTGGTCGTGTGGGCAAAATAGTGTGTTTGTAAGTTTTTCCTTGTTCCTTTGTTTTGCGTTTCACGTTCGAGTGTGGACACCGCGGCTCTTTTTCCCCTTTTGCTTAGGTCACACGAGCACTTCCTGCTATTTTGAAAGAAAAGTTGTTTCGATTCATTTATTTTTATTTTACTTTTTTATGAGGATTGGTTCCAGCACATGGGCAAAAAATTGCTCAAAATCTGGAGAATAGCTTCTTTTTCTATCCCTTCTGCCGAAATATTTAGTGGTGAAGGTATAACTACCTCTTCTTTTTAAGGGCGATTACATAATGTTTTATATGGTTATGTATTTCTGTATATGTATTTGGCTATGTATATATAGAAAATGAAATCTGGGGATTATTTATTAATTGATGTCTGATGCCTATTGTTAAAATTTCAGAAAGATATATCTGAATATGTATGGAGAGTGTTAACTCCCTCTTAACCTGCTTTGCATACAACTCAATTGAACTAAATATAGCCTACATTATAATAGGCCACCCACAGCAAATGTGTTGCAAAATAAATAATCGTCTGTTATTTATAAGTAAATCGATCACACACACACACACACACACACACACACATATATATTTTTATATATATATAAAATATCTTACCGCAGGGAATCCAGCCTTCACGTTTGGTATGTAGCAGCTCATGAAGAAAGAAACACAACACTTATCAACAAAAAGTAAAACGTTTCACAGTTACATAACGATGTACGTTTATTAAGAAAAAGTTACACACACATAACTACAATTCAAACATAATAGATGAAAGTTAGAAGTCCAAATAGGACAAATGGATGAACGGGAATGATGTTCATCTCGCCATTTTCAAAGTCACTCTGTTTTCCCTCCACTGTCTACTTCCGGTCGTTCATCTCGCGAAAAATTGAGAGAAATAAAAATTTAGGACTACAGACAAAAGGAGGCGACTTTGCCCAAAGAAGTACCGAGTTACTCCCCTTTGCATTATATTTTTGTTTGATCTCAACAATAAGCCTTGACGAATTCTCACGAGAATAAAACGTGGAACATTCTATGTAGCTTAGTTGCCATATATATTTTCATAACTTACTGTATACTGATAGATAGAGAGAGAGAGAGAAAAATAGAAAGAGAGATAGAGAGCCTGGTGATTTATACTTCAATAACCATAATACAGAATTAATAGCCAGAATTTTTGCTTATTTTTTAAATTATTTTTTATTTTTTTACATGGGGGTCACCACTTATCAAGGCCCGAAGGCCACTCGCAGATAAGGGTTATTGCGTGTACAGAATGAGATAGTATTGTAGTAATCATTAGTATTAAGGGTTTTGATAGTGTCTTACTTAAGGGGGCGGTTTATCAGGAGTTTTTTTTATGTTGGACTTGAAGTTGTCCAAATTGTAGTCAGGTGGGAAACAGGCAAGCGACAGAGATTTTCACTGGCGTGCAGTTCTAAGAAAGAAGCTTTGCTCATGGAATCTATGTTTTGATTTAGGCACAGATAAAGAGTGGGGAAAATTATTGACAGTAGTTTCAGCCAGACGGGTGTTTCTAGTGAAAGATTGGCGAGGTGGGACGAGTGATTGGAGCTCAGACGAGCACACGCCATGGAAATAACGATAAAACAAATACAGGCTCACAACGTCTCTTCTGTGGGAGAGAGGTTGCAGGGAAGAGAAAGGGACATCCCCCACTAAACCACGGTCTATTTTGTACTCTGTCAAGCAGAATAGGCTGTTTTTAGCAGCTCCTGCCCAGATGTGGAAGCAGTAGTCCATCCTTGGAGTACTTGGCTTTTATACATAGAATTTCATCAGTAGTGAGATATCTTCTGGAGCGGTAGAAGGATCCCACCATTTTCCCAACGTCCCTGGCAACAGATTTGATGTACGTGTTCCATTTCAGATCAGGAGTAAAGGTCAAACCCAGAAGCTTGTCAAAACATGGAGCTTCTCCAAGACGAGAGCCATCCATTTCAATTGATGCCAGATGCCAGATCAGAGCGTTGATGATGTAAAGATAGAAGCTTGTTTTGGATGCATTAAAAGTGACCAGCCACCTCTTCCCCCCATTGTACCACGTACTCAAGATCAGAGGAGAGAGAATTAGAGAGAACTTTGTCATTTACGCCTTTGATGTGTTGTCATAGATCGTCGTGTCATCAGCATAGATGTCAACGAATGATTCAAGTATATGTTTTGGGAGATCATTGATGTAGATCAGGAAGAGAGTTGAGCCCAGGATGGACCCCTGAGGGACTCCAGCATTAATACTGTGGGCCTCTGATTTCTGCCCATCAACCACTACTCTTATGAACCTATCAGAGAGAAATGATTTAATGATTGAGAAAACATTTCCAGTAATACCGTAACTGGAAATCTTGTGAAGTAGGCCCTTATGCCATACCTTATCGAAGGCCTTCGATATGTCAAGAGCAATTGCCCTGGAAAGGAAACCTTTGACAAGAGATTCACTAATCCTATGTGATATAACCGTTAGCACATCTGTTGTAGATCTTGCAGAGCGGAAACCATATTGCATGTCACTAAGAAGGTTGTTTCTGTTGAGGTGGTTGACTACTTCTTTATTTAATATGGATTCCAACAACTTACTCATGATACACAGGAGACTTATTGGTCTGTACTGAGAGGCAGATGACTTTTCACCTGAATTCTTTAATACAGGGCATACTGATGAGATTTTCCAGGGTGTTGGAAAGCACTTCTCCTTAAGGCAACGCTTAAACAGTTTTGTAAGTATGGGGGCAAGTTCTGGTTGGAGCTTTTTCAGCACTATAACTGGAATGCCATCAGGGCCAGTTGCTTTACTGGAATCTAGGTTCTTGATTAGCTTGGCGACCTCACGCACAGATATTTGTATGTTGCATAGCGTGTTGTCCGTTATAGGAGGAAATACAGGGAGTTGATGGTCATTGTAGCATAGGGTAGAATTAGCTGCAAAGATTTTTATTTATAAATTATTTATTTTCAAATTATTTTACTTATAAGTGAGTGCATATATTTTTGGCGTGGATGTCTTACACATCTTTCGTTGTGATGATGGAAAATATAGCTGATCGTCTCATCATAAAACTCATAAGGGACAAACAGATATCATTAAAAATTGTCTGTTATCTGTATATATATTGTGTGTTTATGTTTATTTGTTGGCGCATGTGTAAGTGGATTGCAAATATTTTATCCATAATCCATAGACTGCGGAATATACACTTGTAAAATTTGTACGTATCCCAATAAAATGAGAAATACCATTCAGTGTCGATTTAATCTCTGGAATTGGATTGTTGTCATGTTAGCTGTTATTGCTAAAACAGACTGTTCGTCCTCCGCACTAAGTTACCTTTCTTTTGTACCCAATGACATTCTGATCATTTTGAAATGAAATTCAATTTACGTCTAAGAAATGTTCTCAGAGGTTGAAGTCATGACCACCAGGTGGCAGTTCTAGTTACTTGGACAAACACTCTCGTCCTTGCGGCCATATATATATATATATATATATATATATATATATATATATATATATATATATATATATATGTGTGTGTGTGTGTGTGTGTGTGTGTGTGTGTGTGTGTGTGTGTGTGTGTCCCAGTATTGATTAACAGATAAACAGGATCCAATAGATGTAAGATGCGTCGATTCAATCTGCGCGTTTAACGGAGAAGATTACATATAAATTAAGCGTGAAAGAAGAGATTCTAAGAGGAATGCATGGACGTATCTATAAATGTTGTCTCCGCTTAAGCATAAAAAACCGACAAAAATACTATTTAAAACTTCCACGTGACAGACCAACGAAAATACTATTTAAAATTTCGATGTGACAAACCGAGGAAAATATTATCTGAAACTTCCACGTAACGACCCGACAAAAATACCATTTCAAACTTTAACATGACAAAATAACGAAAATGTTATTTAAAAATTTAGCATGACAGAAGAACAGGGCCTCTCGTGCACATACTTGGAAGTGTCTAAAATAATCCATTCAAAGTGTCTGTTTACCGATGCCAATGTTTTTCAAACTGAAACGTGATCAATGATCGATGGACAAAGCCTCTCGTTGATATGTGTGGACGCAATTGAAATGCGATTTTAAACGTAAGCATGACAAATCAACGGTGATGTCATTCCAAACTTAAGTTTGCCTGATCAACCGACCGACAGTGAAAGGCTATACGCTTGCATCTAAAATAAAATATATTCATCCGATATGCATGTATACTACTACTACTACTACTACTACTACTACAATAACAGTCACTACTACTGATTATGTTGCGATTGATTCAAATAATACGGCAATGATAAAAACAGCTGAAATCGGAAGGAAAATTCTCGAACGCGGCAATCAACCCTCATAAACCACAAACTAACCAGCCGCACAGAAACTGCAACAAAAGTAAAAATAAAATGGTATAAGAAATACCTCATGAACCCAATGGAACTGAAACTAAAAGGCATCTTATTAATTATGCTTTCACCTTCTAAAAAAGCATCGGACTAAGTTCAAATGACAGAAAATAACTGTGAAGAGTACGGAAAAACCGGGGGGGGTCAGAAAAATTAACCAGAATTCTATGGAGACTTGGGGAAACTTATTGTCACCTAAATCATAGTGATTCGGAAAATCAATGGTTAGCGGCTGTTGCGTTAACGCAGTCATTTACAAAGACTATCAGAAGAAGTGTAAAATACTGGAAATCTGGCGAGATTCTGGTCATTCAGGTTATCATCAGTGAGCAAACACTATGGAAGAAACCTAATTAAAGGAATATACACATTACTAAGATACTCTGGACCCTTTATAATCTGGACCAAAGAAGAACTAAGGAATCTCAACCGGAAGATCAAGAAATCTATGACGATGCACAATGCACTACACCCAAAGGATCGTATTGACCGACTATATGTGAAAAGGAAAGACGGATGGAGAGGGCTGATTTGTATTGAATACTGTGTAAATAACACCAAAAAAATAGAAACGTATATAATGCAGAAACACCGAAAAAATCATTACTGCAACAAGATATATGGAAGAAACAAACAAAATAGAAAAAGAGACGAGAAATAAGACAAGGAAAGAAAATGGGAAGAGGAAGAGCTACATGAACGATTCATAAGAATGACACAAGAAGAGACTAACGAAACACTTGGAAATTACTACAAAAAGGAAACATAAACGGGGAAACTGAAACCCTAATAATAGCCACACAAGATAACGCTAGGATACATCAAAGCAAGGATCGACAAGACACAAGAAAACAGCAAATGCACACTCTGTAGACAAAGAGACGAAACAATAAACCACATAATAAGTGAATGCAGTAATTGTATAACTGAAAGACACCGTCCCCCTTTTTGTGTGTGTCACTATAAACTGGTACCACACCAAATAAAGGAGAGTAAAGGAGGATGGAAAGACCGAGGAGAGAAAGCACTAACCAGACCTCCGCTGGTTGAGTGCAGAGAGGACCGCGATTTTGGGGAGGCTTCCTGTCAAACACCCCTATTGAATAATTAAACTCTACATAAGGTCAACCTGCAAGCTGACATTCATTAACCCTTATCTTCGAGTGGCCTCTGGGCCTATATATGCGGTGACTCCCCTAGTAAAGAAAAATATGAAATAAAAAAAAACAGAAAAAGAGGATAGAACGTATAGGCTGACACATGTGAGTTCACAAGGGAGCAGTGATTGGTCTACTTTTTGTTCAATCAACGCGATCCATCAAGAAACACACCAACGTTACAGAACAATGTCTGTGTATCGCATGACTTCCAATACATCATCCCAAAAGAGATATGTCGTAAGACAGACAAACCAAAACCATTAGATTATATAAGTTTGGCAGTGTGTGAAAGGAAATAACACGGCGTTGTCTCGCCAGCCACCTCAGACACATTAACCCTTTATCCTCGAGTGGCTTTGGGCCTTCATTAGCAATGACACTCTTGTAAAAAAATAAATTTGTATGTTTTCAATATCTTTTTCTTTTGTTAACCTCCCATACTGATTGGACGTATCTTAAGAATAGATTTTGTTTATAGTGTTTGTTTTGTTTTCTATTAAATTAATTGCATTGCCCTCCATTTTTTCTGTAAAAAAAAAATAAAAAAAAAATAAAAATAAAGTCTCTGAATAATTTTTTAAACGGACACTTCCACCTTTCCGTTTGTTATGCGCTAAATTTAAAATCTGCCATGGCATCTACTTTCGATGGATGTAATTTATCGTCGAAAATACTCGACCATCTGGGGACGTTTATAATTGATACAAGCGACGAACGCTTCAATAGAAGCGCGAAAAAGGCGATGGTTATGGTTTCAAAACGCGATAATACGTGGTTTGAATGGTTGCAAATTTAAACGCGAATCGTAATCGAGTTCCGTCGACGTTTCTGTCGGGCGTCTTGCGATGTCATTTCGCGGGGAGGAAAAAAGTTGATTACGTATGATTAAATAACGAATCAATAGTTGCGAAATGATCGAAATGATTCGTGGACTTGAGATAAGTTAGACGCTTCATCAATTGAACGCAGCGTATGTAAAATTGTGGTGCGCAGGAGAGAAATTGCCATGAAAGAAAAAAATAAACGAAACTCGTGTTGATTTCAGAAAAGATAATGCGTGTGAGGAGCGGGTAATTATTTCTGTCGACGAGCAAACAGACACAAATTGTACACGAGCTGATCAGATTCAGGTACTGGCAGATGCGCGAACGCGGGCACCACACAACACACGTCTATCCAGACGCTTTTCACATAGAATAAAAGGATGAAAAATGCTGAATTATGCAATTCAATTACTTTCCCTTCGTAGATAGAAATAGGTTTATTATTGTTTCAGAACTTCTGCATGAGCAGCGGCTTTCACAAGCTCAAGTGGCAGCAAATCTGCTGACTTCTTTCACAGATTTCCCTGGTATTCTAACAAACCTATGGTTGTATTAGTTGAGATACCGGAAGGTGCATACATTCTTATTGGTAGAACAGTTGCTCAAGCGATTCCGGTCAATTGCTCCACGTACCGGATCCAATGATGTTGTGCATCAATAAGAGAATGCGCTTCTCTCAACAGACTTTTATGTGCACGGGCACACCTCGCTAGTAAATATAAGGGTCCATTCACTGTGTCGACAATGATAAGATACATTTAATGGCTTGTGAACTGGTTTGGTGACCGTTGTAGTTGGTAATGCTGTAAAGAGAACATTGTCATGTGACGTAAATTTGCGTATGTATTTGACGTCATCATTCCAGCGAATTGGTGTTACCTCTCTCTAACTAGATCTAATGATTTGCTTCCTCGGTTGATGTCTGCACAGTCAGGTGATGACTTTCTTGATTTCAAAGTGGCGAGACAGATGTGAGTTACAATGCGTGACCCGGACTTTTATGACCGAGGTATCAAAAGAGACTGCAAAAGGCGCTTAATTTTCATTCATTGATTTGTTTCTCTGTCGATGTCTGAGGTGGATTTTAGTGATTCACTTTCGTAATCACTCATCAATAAATCCCTTAAAATCAATGATCAACGATGTGTTGAGCTTCAATCTGCTTCTTGGCAATCTTCGAGCAGTTTCATGTAACGGTCATCTTTCCTCACCTGATTTTTATCTTCATGTAGAACCGTTATTTTTTACCAATTGTATGTTCATTTATTTCAGCACATCAAACGACGATGTCTTTTTTCCTATTTTTTTCTTTTTTTTTTTTTTTTGCAGTGGAGAAGAGTCGGTTGAGTAGATAACGTGTAAGAGGAAAGGAAAATACTCAAATGACAATAAATAGCAATACGCATATATATATATATATATATATATATATATATATATATATATGTATATATATATATATGTATGTATGTATATACCAAAGAATATATCAACAAAGCAAAACTTATCAAGATAGAAAACCTGAACACTATTAAGAGGTGCAAACAAATATGTTAAATGAAACAGGAAATAAAGGGAGTATATATGTAGGTAATAGTGACTATTACTCTTACCTCTACATATATATATATATATATATATATATATATATATATATATATATATATATATATATATATATAAAGCTGAATGTGTGTGTGTGTGTGTGTGTGTGTGTGGTCACAAATAGGCTCCT